>NC_059222.1:40454209-40519209 GCF_020615455.1 Coregonus clupeaformis | reverse complement strand
TCAGGGCTCTGAGGTGGGGGAGGCTGAGTGCTCGGGGCCATTGGTCTGGCACGGAGGTCCTGACTGTTAGGGCTGTCTTAGTGTGGTCTGGGTCTTAGTGTGGTCTGGTTCTTAGTGTGGTCTGGGTCTTAGTGTGGTCTGGGTCTTAGTGTGGTCTGGGTCATAGAGTGGTCTGGGTCTTACTGTGGGTGGGTCTTAGTGTGTTCTGGGTCTTAGTGTGGTCTGGGTCATAGAGTGGTCTGGGTCTTAGTGTGGTCTGGGTCTTAGAGTGGTCTGGGTCTTAGTGTGGTCTGAGTCTTCGTGTGGTCTGGGTCATAAAGTGGTCTGGGTCTTAGTGTGGTCTGGGGGTTAGTGTGGTCTGGGTCTTAGTGTGGTCTGGGTCTTAGTGTGGTCTGGGTCTTAGTGTGGTCTGGGTCTTAGTGTGGTCTGGGTCTTAGAGTGGTCTGGGTCTTAGTGTGGTCTGAGTCTTCGTGTGGTCTGGGTCATAAAGTGGTCTGGGTCTTAGTGTGGTCTGGGGGTTAGTGTGGTCTGGGTCTTAGAGTGGTCTGGGTCTTAGTGTGGTCTGGGTCTTAGTGTGTTCTGGGGGTTAGTGTGGTCTGGGTCTTAGTGTGGTCTGGGTCTTAGAATTGTCTGGTCTGTGGGGGAATCAGCAGCAGGTCCAGGTAACTATGATTGGCTCCCGGCCATTGGGAAAGGGCCTTTCCTCAACTGTGACTGCAGAGGTATGAGCACCATCTGGGGTGATCCCTCACACTACGCTACATTAAACACACCTGAGACAGAGAGGGCTAGGGCCAGGTAGGGCTAGGGCCAGAGACACAGAGAGACGACAGAGCCTCTAAACCTCAACCTAAGCTCCAGTTATGGCCATTGAGTACCATCCCTCGAGCGTGAGAACCCCAGCTTCAAGCTTAGCCCATTGAGTACCCCAGCTTCAAGCTTAGCCCCCTAAACCCAGCCTCAACCCCAGCCTCAGGCCCAACCTCAGACCCAGCCGCTTCCCTAGCCTCAACTTCAGCCCCAGCCCCTTACCCAGCCCTAGCCCTAGCCCCAACCTCAGCCCCAGCCCCAAACTCAGCCCCAGCCCATTCCCCAGCCACAATCTCAGCCCCAGCCCCTTCCCCCAGACCCAGCCCCAGCCGCAACCTCAGACCCAGCCTCTTCCCCAGTCATAGCCTCAGCCTCAGCCCCAGCCTCAACCCCAGCCCAACACCAGCCTCAATCTCAGACCCAGCCTCAGCCCCATTCTCAGTCCCAACCCCAGCCCCAACCTCAGCCCCAACCTTAGCCCCAGCCCCAAACCCAACCTCAGCCCCAGCCTCATTCTCAACCCCAGCCTCAACCTCATCCCCAGCCTCAGCCCCAGTCTCAGTCTCAATCCCAGCCCCAACCTCAGCCCCAGCCCCAGCCTCAGTCTCAACCCCAGCCCCAACCTCATCCCCAATCTCAGCCCCAGCCTCAGCCTCAGCCCTAGGCCTAACCCTTATACCCTAACTTCAGTCCCAACTCCAAGCCTATCCTCCATGAGGACGTAGCTCTCAGCCAAAGCTCACTACTCCCCTGTCTATCCTTACCCAATTAGATCTCTCATGTCTTTATTAATACAGCAGTATGTTAAGTAAACACTCTGACAGCCCCAGTGGTGTGTGTGCCAATTAAAAGCTGTTTTGTAGGCCTGCTACTCTCAACTGTGTGTGTGTGTGTGTGTGTATGTGTGGGTGTTTGTGTGTGTGTGTGCGTGAGTGTGCGTGTGTGTGTGTTTGTGCATGCATGTGCCTGTGTGTGTGTGTGTATGTGTGTGTGTGTGTGTGTGTGTGTGTGTGTGTGTGTGTGTGGGGGTGTGTGTGTGCGTGCGTGTGCGTTTGTGCATGCATGTGCCTGTGTGTGTGTGTGTGTGTGTGTCAGGGGTAAGCTCCTGAGTGGCGCAGTGGTCTAAGGCACTGCATCGCAGTGCTAACTGTGCCACTAGAGATCCTGGTTTGAATCCAGGCTCTGTCGCAGCCGGCCGTGACCGGGAGACTAATGGGCGGCGCACAATTGGCCCAGGGTAGGGGAGGGAATGGCCGGCAGGGATGTAGCTCAGTTGATAGAGCATGGCGTTTGCAACGCCAGGGTTGTGGGTTCGATTCCCACGGGGGGCCAGTATAAAAAAAATAATGTATTCACTAACTGTAAGTCGCTCTGGATAAGAGCGTCTGCTAAATGACTAAAATGTAAATGTAAGCATACAGGGTTTAATTTAATCATATTACTTAATCCACACTCACACACATACGCACACACACTGCTGAGATATGCGCACACACACACATTGGTTGTCAAGGCTTTTTATGATTTTGAACTAATCTGTAAGGACAATAAACTAAACATTGATTTTGTGTTTTGTGTGGATGGTAGTCAGGCTGGACTTCAGAATGGCTAACCTCAATTAATATTGAAAAACGTTAAAATTACAAAATAAAACAATAGCAGTAAAATAGAACGATCTGGAAACTCTCACCATTCCTTCTTCCTTTATTCTTTCACAAAAACAATAACCTTATTTCTCCTCTTCTGTTCCGCGTCGGGAAAGTTTCATTCGATTAAGCTCTTTTTTTTTTTTTTTTTTTTACAGGGTTTTCATCAACTCCTCTCTTCCGTCAGTATTGCCTTGTGGTTGATTTGTAATTTCACCTGGTAGATCTTTTCACGGTTGGTTTATATCACTCTGTTGATGACATGGCATCCTTTCAGGACTCCTGTCGATAGATCTCTCGAGTGCAAAACACTCTCCCTCGCATGTGTGACTGTGTGTGCGTGTGTGTGTGTCTCTGTGTGTGTGTGTGTGTGTGTGTCTCTGTGTGTGTCTGTGTGTGTCTATGTGTGTGTATGTGTGTGTGTGTGTGTGTTTATGTGTGTGTGTGTGTGTGTGTGTGTCTATGTGTGTGTGTGTCTATGTGTGTGTGTCTATGTGTGTGTGTGTGTGTATGTGTGTGTGTGTGTGTGTGTGTTTATGTGTGTGTGTGTGTCTCTGTGTGTGTCTGTGTGTGTCTATGTGTGTGTGTGTGTGTGTGTGTGTGTGTGTTTATGTGTGTGTGTGTGTGTGTGTGTGTGTGTGTGTGTGTGTGTCTATGTGTGTGTGTGTGTGTCTATGTGTGTGTGTGTCTATGTGTGTGTGTGTATGTGTATGTGTGTGTGTGTGTATGTGTGTGTGTGTGTTTCTGTCTGTGTGTGTGTAACAATCTACAGAACGTTAAACCGTTCTCTGAGCATTGGAGACGTGCTGAATGGAAACAGCAGTGTATATTCAGTGATGTGCAGATTCTGGTCCTGGGCAGATGGCTGATCATTCTGATGGACTTTATTATTAGTCACACTAATATTGAGTTTATTGGTTTTTTTATGATGTCCATCAGCAGATATTAGTTACATTGCTGATCAAGTAGTCCTCCTCTCTTCCCTTCTCTTCCCTTCTTATTGTGTTCATGTGCCGTGAAGAACTTATGACGAGTGCTAGACATGGAAAACAAGCTGTGAAATAGTTAAAGGGCAATTCCGCCAGTTTTAAATCTCATGTTCATTATCTCCAGCACCAGCCCAGTGTCTACATACAGTGGGGAGAACAAGTATTTGATACACTGCCGGTTTTCCTACTTACAAAGCATGTAAAGGTCTGTAATTTTTATCATAGGTACACTTCAACTGTGAGAGACGGAATCTAAAACAAAAATCCAGAAAATCACATTGTATGATTTTTAAGTAATTAATTTGCATTTTATTGCATGACATAAGTATTTGATACATCAGAAAAGCAGAACTTAATATTTGGTACAGAAACCTTTGTTTGCAATTACAGAGATCATACGTTTCCTGTAGGTCTTGACCAGGTTTGCACACACTGCAGCAGGGATTTTGGCCCACTCCTCCATACAGACCTTCTCCAGATCCTTCAGGTTTCGGGGCTGTCGCTGGGCAATACGGACTTTCAGCTCCCTCAAAATATTTTCTATTGAGTTCAGGTCTGGAGACTGGCTAGGCCACTCCAGGACCTTGAGATGCTTCTTACGGAGCCACTCCTTAGTTGCCCTGGCTGTGTGTTTCGGGTCGTTGTCATGCTGGAAGACCAAGCCACGACCCATCTTCAATGCTCTTACTGAGGGAAGGAGGTTGTTGGCCAAGATCTCGCGATACATGGCCCCATCCATCCTCCCCTCAATACGGTGCAGTCGTCCTGTCCCCTTTGCAGAAAAGCATCCCCAAAGAATGATGTTTCCACCTCCATGCTTCAAGGATGGGATGGTGTTCTTGGGGTTGTACTCATCCTTCTTCTTCCTCCAAACACGGCGAGTGGAGTTTAGACCAAAAAGCTCTATTTTTGTCTCATCAGACCACATGACCTTCTCCCATTCCTCCTCTGGATCATCCAGATGGTCATTGGCAAACTTCAGACGGGCCTGGACATGCGCTGGCTTGAGCAATGGGACCTTGCGTGCGCTGCAGGATTTTAATCCATGACGGCGTAGTGTGTTACTAATGGTTTTCTTTGAGACTGTGGTCCCAGCTCTCTTCAGGTCATTGACCAGGTCCTGCCATGTAGTTCTGGGCTGATCCCTCACCTTCCTCATGATCATTGATGCCCCACGAGGTGAGATCTTGCATGGAGCCCAGACCAAGGGTGATTGACCGTCATCTTGAACTTCTTTCATTTTCTAATAATTGTGCCAACAGTTGTTGCCTTCTCACCAAGCTGTTTGCCTATTGTCCTGTAGCCCATCCCAGCATTGTGCAGGTCTACAATTTTAACCCTGATGTCCTTACACAGCGCTCTGGTCTTGGCCATTGTGGAGAGGTTTGAGTCTGTTTGATTGAGTGTGTGGACAGGTGTCTTTTATACAGGTAACGAGTTCAAACAGGTGCAGTTAATACAGGTAATGAGTGGAGAACAGGAGGGCTTCTTAAAGAAAAACTAACAGGTCTGTGCGAGCCGGAATTCTTACTGGTTGGTAGGTGATCAAATACTTATGTCATGCAATAAAATGCAAATTAATTACTTAAAAATCATACAATGTGATTTTCTGGAATTTTGTTTTAGATTCCGTCTCTCACAGTTGAAGTGTACCTATGATAAAAATTACAGACCTCTACATGCTTTGTAAGTAGGAAAACCTGCAAAATCGGCAGAGTATCAAATACTTGTTCTCCCCACTGTATGTGAAAACAGCCTATTTTCTATGACATGTGGTTAAAAATAAATGAAGAAACACATACTTCCATAATTTCCTTCCTGTGCGTCCAACATTGTAATAGCTCCTCAGCTGGTCAAGATGGTCAACCCCGCCCATTTTCTTGTTGTAATCCATTGCAAGCTCTGGAACAGACATACAGTTGAAGTCAGAAATCTACATACACTTACGTTGGAGTCATTAAAACTTGTTTTTCAACCACTCCACAAATGTCTTGTTAACAAACTATAGTTTTGGCAAGTCGGTTAGGACATCTACTTTGTGCATGACACAAGTAATTTGTCCAACAATTGTTACAGACAGATTATTTCACTTATAATTCACTGTATCACAATTCCAGTGGGTCAGAAGTTAAGTTGACTGTGCCTTTAAACAGCTTGGAAAATTTCAGAAAATGATGTCATGACTTTAGAAGTTTCTGATAGGCTAATTGATATCATTTGAGTCAATTGGAGGTGTACCGGTGGATCTATTTCAAGGCCTACCTTCACACTCAGTGCCTCTTTGCTTGACATCATGGGAAAATCAAAAGAAATCAGCCAAGACCTCAGAAAAAACACTGTAGACCTCCACAAGTCTGGTTCATCCTTGGGAGCAATTTCCAAACGCCTGAAAGTACCACGTTCATCTGTACAAACAATAGTACGAAAGTATTAACACCATGGGACCACGCAGCCGTCATACCGCTCAGGAAGAAGACGCGTTCTGTCTCCTAGAGATGAACGTACTTTGGTGCGAAAAGTGCAAATCAATCCCAGAACAACAGCAAAGGACCTTGTGAAGATGCTGGAGGGAACAGGTACAAAAGTTTCTATATCCACAGTAAAACGAGTCCTATATCGGCATAACCTGAAAGGCCGCTCAGCAAGGAAGAAGCCACTGCTCCAAAACCGCCATAAAAAAGCCAGACTACGGTTTGCAACTGTACATGGGGACAAAGATCATACTTTTTGGAGAAATGTCCTCTGGTCTGATGAAACAAAAAGAGAACTGCTGGCCATAATGACCATCGTTATGGTTGGAAGACAAAGGGGAAGGCTTGTAAGCCGAAGAACACCATCCCAACTGTGAAGCACGGGGGTGGCAGCATCATGCTGTGGGGGGCCTTTGCTGCAGGAGGGACTGGTGCACTTCACAAAATAGATGGCATCATGAGGAAGGAAAATTATGTGGATATATTGAAGCAACATCTCAAGACATCAGTCAGGAAGTTAAAGCTTGGTGGCAAATGGGTCTTCCAAATGGACAATGACCCCAAGCATACTTCCAAAGTTGTGGAAAAATGGCTTAAGGACAACAAAGTCAAGGTATTGGAGTGGCCATCACAAAGCCCTGACCTCAATCCTAAATAAAATGTGTGGGCAGAACTGAAAAAGCGTGTGCAAGCAAGGAGGCCTACAAATCTGATTCAGTTACACCAGCTCTGTCAGGAGGAATGTGCCAGAATTCACCCAACTTTTTGTGGGAAACTTGTGGAAGGCTACCTGAAACGTTTGACCCAAGTTAAACAATTTAAAGGGAATGGTACCAAATACTAATTGAGTGTATGTAAACTTCTGACCCACTGGGAATGTATTGAAAGAAATGAAAGCTGAAATGAATCATTCTCTCTACTATTATTCTTTATTTCACATTCTTAAAATAAAGTGGTGATCATAACTGATCTAAAACAGGGAATTTTTACTTGGATTAAATGTCAGGAATTGTGAAAAACGGAGTTTAAATGTATTTGGCTAAGGTGTATGTAAACTTTCGACTTCAACTGTATTTGATATTTTCTTTATCTTTCATAGTTTTAAATTCTTTGTACTGAATGATAACTTCAACTGTAAGTGCCTACCACTTTTAAACACCCCTGCCACTATCACTTTAGGCCCAGGCTGTGTGCTACAAGGGTGAATGGTGGGACTTAGGGCAGACACGCCATGGAAACGTAGGCTCCCCTCTCAGGTGTGCGCTCCCTCTTCCTCTCCCTCTGTTTCCTCCTCTCCCTCTGCTTTGTCCTCTCCCTCCTCCTCTTCCTCCTCCTCTCCCTCTTCTTCTCCCTCTCCCTCCTCATGTTCCTCTCCCTCCACTTTCTCTCTCCTTCACTCTCCACTTCCTCTCTCCCTGCACTCTCCCTCTCTTTCACTCTCCACTTCCTCTCTCCCTCCACTCTTCCTCATTTTCAATCTCCTCTTCCTCTCTCCCTATAATCTCCCTCCTCTTCACTCTCCTCTTCTTCTCTCCCTCCTCTTCACTCTCCTCTTCCTCTCTCCCTCCATTCTCCTCTCACTCCGACTCCTCCCTCTTCGCTCCACATCTCTATCCCTCCAATCATCTCTAACTCCTCTTCCTCCTTGCCTTTTGCAACTGAGCCCTGACTCTCCGGATCACTTCCTTCGCTTTCACTGAACAGAGTGACAGAGGGAGAGGAGAGGAGCGACAAATAGGATACAATATATATATATTTTATTTCACCTTTATTTAACCAGGTAAGCCAGTTGAGAACAAGTTCTCATTTACAACTGCGACCTGGCCAAAAACAACAACAACACAGAGTTACATATGGAATAAACAAAATGTACAGTCAATAACACAATATAAAATATATATACAGTGTGTACAAATGTAGTAAGTTATGGAGGTAAGGCAGTAAATAGGGCATAGTGCAAAATAATTACAATTATTATTTAGTATTAACACTGGAGTGATAGATGTGCAAATAGAGATACTGGGGTGCAAATGAGCAAAATAAATAACAATGTAAATAACAATATGGGGATGAGGTAGTTGGGTGGGCTAATTACAGATGGGCTGTGTACAGGTGCAGTGATCGGTAAGCTGCTCTGACAACTGATGCTCCAGCTTCAGATATTTTTCAGTTCGTTCCAGTCATTAGCAGCAGAGAACTGGAAGGAATGGCGACCAAAGGAGGTGTTGGCTTTGGGGATGACCAGTGAGATATACCTGCTGGAACGCATACTACGGGTGGGTGTTGCTATGGTGACCAATGAGCTAAGATAAGGCAGGGATTTGCCTAGAAGGGATTTATAGATGACCTGGAGCCAGTGGGTTTGGCGACGAATACAGTGAGGGAAAAAAGTATTTGATCCCCTGCTGATTTTGTACGTTTGCCCACCGACAAAGACATTTTAATGAGGGAAATACGTTTTTTTTTTCCACTCTGCAAAACATGACTTAGTTCTTGGTGGCAAAACCCTTGTTGGCAATCACAAAGGTCAGACGTTTCTTGTAGTTGGCCACCAGGTTTGCACACATCTCAGGAGGGATTTTGTCCCACTCCTCTTTCCAGATCTTCTCTAAGTCATTAAGGTTTCGAGGCTGACGTTTGGCAACTCGAACCTTCAGCTCCCTCCACAGATTTTCTATGGGAATAAGGTCTGGAGACTGGCTAGGCCACTCCATGACCTTAATGTGCTTCTTTTTGAGCAACTCCTATGTTGCCTTGGCCGTGTGTTTTGGGTCATTGTCATGCTGGAATACCCATCCACGACCCATTTTCAATGCCCTGGCTGAAGGAAGGAGGTTCTCACCCAAGATTTGACGGTACATGGCCCCGTCCATCATCCTTTTGATGCGGTGAAGTTGTCCTGTCACCTTAGCAGAAAAACACCCCCAAAGCATAATGTTTCCACCTCCATGTTTGATGGTGGGGATGGTGTTCTTGGGGTCATAGGCAGCATTCCTCCTCCTCCAAACACGGCGAGTTGAGTTGATGCCAAAGAGCTCGAATTTGGTCTCATCTGACCACAACACTTTCACCCAGTTCTTCTCAGAATCATTCAGATGTTCATTGGCAAACTTCAGAAGGGCCTGTATATGTGCTTTCTTGAGCAGGGGGACCTTGCGGGCGCTGCAGGATTTCAGTCCTTCACGGCGTAGTGTGTTACCAATTGTTTTCTTGGTGACTATCGTCCCAGCTGCCTTGAGATCATTGACAAGATCCTCCCGTGTAGTTCTGGGCTGATTCCTCACCGTTCTCATGATCATTGCAACTCCACGAGGTGAGATCTTGCATGGAGCCCCAGGCCGAGGGAGATTGACAGTTATTTTGTGTTTCTTCCATTTGCGAATAATCGCACCAACTGTTGTCACCTTCTCACCAAGCTGCTTGGCGATGGTCTTGTAGCCCATTCCAGCCTTGTGTAGGTCTACAATCCTGTCCCTGACATCTTTGGAGAGTTCTTTGGTCTTGCCATGGTGGAGAATTTGTGTCACGGTTTCGGCCGAGGCTGCTCCTCCTCCTTGTTCGGGCAGGTTTCGGCGGTCGTCGTCCCCGGAGTACTAGCTGCCACCGATCTATGTTTCATGTTCGTTTGGTTTTGTCTTGATGTTGTACACCTGTGTCTAGTTAGTCCTCGTTAGTGTCCTATTTAGTTCTCGTTGTGTGTGTATGGTGTTGTGTGTGATTGCTCTTCTGTTTTGGTGTTCTGAGCTACGTACTTCCCTCCGTTGTTTGGAGAGCTTTTCGCACATGTTAGTGCGCCTTTTGTTTGACGCCTGTGTGCGCCTTTATTTCGCCTCCGGGCTTATTGTGCTCGCTTACTACGTGAATATTCACTAAAGTCTTTTGGACTTAGCTTCTGCGTCCTGCGCTTGATTCCTGCACCACACCCACCTTCAGCACCCCTGACAGAATCACACACCTTTTATAATGGAATCAGCAGGAGCAACAGTCACGCCTGAGTCGCTGGAGGAGCATGTCCGCGGCCAGGATGACCAGATACGACAACTGGGGACCGCTCTACAGGACGTCATCAACACCCTGCACCGTTGGGAGTCCAGAGGGGTACCCACACCTCCACCTACCCTGCCACCCCCATCGGCCGGTCCACCAGTCCCAGGTCCGGAACCCAGTGGGATTCGGCTCTCGCTCCCGAGGGCGTGTGACGGAACAGCTGCCGGGTGTCAGGGGTTCCCCCTGCAGGTGGAGCTCTACCTGGCCACTGTACACCCGGTGCCCACGGGACACGAGAGCGTTTCCGCCCTCATCTCCTGTCTCACGGGCAAGGCGTTGGAATGGGCCAACTCCGAGTGGAGGAGGATGGAAGCCACCACCATCTCCTACGCCGAGTTCTCCCGTCGCTTCAAGGCCGTGTTCGACCATCCACCTGAGGGCAAAGCGGCGGGGGAGCGTCTAGTCCACCTGAGACAGGGGAGGAGGAGCGCACAGGCGTTCGCGTTGGAGTTCCGGACTCTAGCGGCAGACGCAGGGTGGAATGAACGGGCCCTCATCGACCATTTTCGATGTAGCCTACGGGAGGACGTTCAACGTGAGTTGGCCTGCAGGGACACCAATTTCACCTTCGACCAGTTGGTCGATATGTCCATCCGTCTGGACACCCTGCTGGCCACCCGTGGACGTCCCGAGTGGGGTCCGTCCATTCCACCCTCCGGCACCTCTGAGCCGAGCCCTATGGAGCTCGGGGGTGCTGGCGCTAGAGAAAGGAAGAGGAGGAGCCCGAGGGGGCCTGTCCCCTGCACCAAGTGCGGTCGTGGAGGGCACACTGCGGCCAGGTGCTGGGGAGGGTTCCCCGAGGGAGGAGACAACAGGCCACGCACTGGGGAGCCCTCCCAGGTGAGTAGACGCCCCACTTACGCAGAGCTCTCTGTTGCGCACTTTTGTATACCTGTTTGTTTTCCACAGGTTGCACCTCATTCCCAGCATAAGGCGCTAGTAGATTCAGGCGCAGCTGGGAATTTTGTTGATCGGAAGTTTTGTTTAGATTTAGGGATCCCTCTCCTACCTGTTGACAAACCTTTTCCCGTTCATGCTTTAGATAGCCGCCCGTTGGGGTCGGGGTTGATTAGGGAAGTCACAGCGCCACTTAGGATGTGTGCGCAGGGGGTCATGAAGAGACTATACAGTTGTATCTGATCGACTCTCCTGCGTACCCGGTGGTGCTGGGAATTCCTGGTTAAGCACCCATAACCCTGCTATTTCGTGGCAACAGAGGGCTCTCAATGGGTGGTCTGCTCAGTGTGAGGGGCGATGTCTGGGTGTTTCCGTAGGGGCGACTTCGGTGGAAAGTCCAAACCAAGTGCCCGCACTGCACATTCCGCCTGAATATGGGGATTTAGCTCTCGTGTTTAGTAAAGCTAGGCGACGCAGTTGCCTCCTCATAGACAGGGGATTGT
Source organism: Coregonus clupeaformis (assembly GCF_020615455.1). Classification (NCBI taxonomy): domain Eukaryota; kingdom Metazoa; phylum Chordata; class Actinopteri; order Salmoniformes; family Salmonidae; genus Coregonus; species Coregonus clupeaformis. The sequence goes on along the minus strand of NC_059222.1, from coordinate 40,507,846 downwards.
GCGATTGATCTCCAGGCAGGAGAAGCGCTCCCACGGAGCCACGTGTATCCTTTGTCTCAAGAGGAGAGAAAAGCTATGGAAACTTACATAGCCGAATCTTTGAGACAGGGATACATACGACCCTCCACTTCTCCCGCCTCCTCAAGCTTCTTTTTGTGAAGAAAAAAGATGGAGGGTTGCGCCCGTGCATCGATTACCGTGGTCTCAATCAGATTACTGTGAAATACAGTTATCCACTCCCTCTGATTGCGACCATGACGGAGTCATTGCATGGAGCGCGGTTTTTACAAAACTGGATCTCAGGAGCGCGTATAACTTGGTGCGCATTAGGGAGGGCGACGAATGGAAAACAGCGTTTAGTACCACGTCAGGTCATTTCGAGTATCTCGTCATGCCATATGGGTTGATGAATGCTCCATCAGTCTTCCAATCCTTCGTAGATGACATTTTCCGGGATATGCGGGGGCAAGGGGTGGTCGTGTACATTGATGACATTCTAGTGTACTCGTCTACCCGAGCCGAGCATATAGCCCTGGTGCGTCGTGTATTGAGGAGGCTGTTGGAGCACGACCTATATGTCAAGGCAGAAATGTCTGTTTTTCCAGGAGTCGGTCTCCTTTTTGGGTTATCGGTTGTCCGCGTCAGGGGTGAGAATGGAGGTGGATCGTGTGTCCGCTGTGCGTAATTGGCAAACCCCAACCACTGTCAAAGAGGTGCAGCAGTTCTTGGGCTTTGCGAATTACTACCGGAGGTTTATCCGGGGTTTTGGACAGGTGGCAGCTCCCATCACGTCCCTTCTGAAAGGGGGTCCGGTGCGCCTGCAGTGGTCAGCTGATGCGGACAGGGCCTTTAGGAGACTGAAGGACCTGTTTACGTCGGCTCCGGTGCTGGCGCATCCGGACCCCGCATTACCCTTTCAGGTCGAGGTGGACGCGTCTGAGGCCGGTATAGGGGCCGTACTCTCTCAACGGTCCGGCACGCCACCTAAACTCCGCCCCTGTGCATTTTACTCTAAAAAGCTCAGCCCGGCGGAGCGTAATTATGACGTCGGGGACAGGGAGCTGTTAGCTGTAGTTCAGGCCCTTAAGGTGTGGAGGCATTGGCTTGAGGGGGCTCAACACCCTTTCCTCATTTTGACTGACCATCGGAACCTGGAGTACATCCGGGCAGCGAGGAGACTGAACCCTCGCCAGGCTCGATAGAGTATGTTTCTCACCAGGTTCGTATTTAAGATCACGTACATCCCTGGGTCCCAGAATGGTAAGGCAGATGCGCTGTCCCGGCGGTATGACACGGAGGAGAGGTCCGTTGAGCCTACCCCCATACTACCGGAGTCTTGTCTTGTGGCACCGGTGGTGTGGGAGGTCGATGCCGAAATCGAGCGAGCGTTGCGTGCACGACCCCAGCCCTCCACAGTGTCCTGAGGGTCGGAAGTACGTTCCGCTCGAGATTCGGGATCGACTCATTTACTGGGCTCACACGTCACCCTCCTCTGGACATCCGGGTATTGGCCGGACAGTGCATTGACTTAGCACTAAATACTGGTGGTCCACGTTAGCCAGGGATGTGAGGGTTTATGTCTCCTCCTGCTCGGTGTGCGCCCAGTGTAAGGCGCCCAGACACCTGCCCAGGGGTGAAGTTACAACCCCTGCCCGTTCCATAACGACCATGGTCCCACCTCTCGGTGGATTTTGTGACAGACCTTCCCCTCTCTCAGGGGAATACCACCATCCTGGTCGTTGTGGACCGGTTCTCTAAGGCCTGTCGTCTTCTCCCTATGTCGGGTCTTCCTACTGCCCTACAAACCGCAGAGGCCCTATTTACCCACGTCTTCCGGCATTATGGGGTACCCGAGGATATAGTGTCTGATCGAGGCCCCCAGTTTACCTCCCGAGTATGGAGAGCGTTCATGGAGCGTTTGGGGGTCTCGGTGAGCCTTACCTCAGGGTACCACCCGGAGAGTAACGGGCAGGTAGAACGAGTCAACCAGGATGTGGGTAGGTTTCTGAGGTCGTATTGCCAGGACCGGCCTGAGGAGTGGGCTCGGTACATTCCCTGGGCCGAGATGGCCCAGAACTCTCTCCGCCACTCCTCTACCAACCTCACCCCCTTTCAATGTGTGTTAGGTTACCAGCCGGTTCTGGCACCTTGGCAGCAGAGCCAGATCGAGGCCCCTGCGGTGGATGATTGGATGAGGCGCTCGGAGGAGACGTGGAACGCTGCACACGTCCACCTGCAACGGGCCATCCGTCGTCACAAGGCGAGCGCCGATCTCCACCGCAGTGAGGGGCCGGTGTACGCACCCGGAGATCGAGTCTGGCTCTCTATCAGAAACCTACCCCTCCGCCTGCCCTGCCGGAAGCTGGGTCGGCGGTTTGTGGGGCCTTTTAAAGTCCTGAGAAGATTGAACGAGGTGTGTTATAGGTTACATCTGCCTGTTGAATATTAGAATATGAACCCCTCGTTCCATGTGTCTCTTCTCAGGCCGGTGGTAGCTGGTCCACTCCAGGAAGGTGAGATAGGAGAGACTCCTCCGCCCCCACTGGACATCGAGGGGGCTCCGGCGTACACCGTTCGGTCCATCTTGGACTTAAGACGCCGCATGGGGGGTCTCCAGTATCTCGTGGAGTGGGAGGGGTACGGCCCGGAGGAGCGGTGCTGGGTGCCGCGGAGGGACATCCTAGACCCATCTCTCCTGTCGGAGTTCCACCGGGACCATCAAACAAGCCCTGCTCCGCGCCCTCCTGGTCGTCCCTGAGGCCGGGGTCGGCGCACGGCTGGAGCCGCGCGTCAAGGGGGGGGTACTGTCACGGTTTCGGCCGAGGCTGCTCCTCCTCCTTGTTCGGGCAGGTTTCGGCGGTCGTCGTCCCCGGAGTACTAGCTGCCACTGATCTATGTTTCATGTTCGTTTGGTTTTGTCTTGATGTTGTACACCTGTGTCTAGTTAGTCCTCGTTAGTGTCCTATTTAGTTCTCGTTGTGTGTGTATGGTGTTGTGTGTGATTGCTCTTCTGTTTTGGTGTTCTGAGCTACGTACTTCCCTCCGTTGTTTGGAGAGCTTTTCGCACATGTTAGTGCGCCTTTTGTTTGACGCCTGTGTGCGCCTTTATTTCGCCTCCGGGCTTATTGTGCTCGCTTACTACGTGAATATTCACTAAAGTCTTTTGGACTTAGCTTCTGCGTCCTGCGCTTGATTCCTGCACCACACCCACCTTCAGCACCCCTGACAGTTTGGAATCTGATTGATTGCTTCTGTGGACAGGTGTCTTTTATACAGGTAACAAGCTGAGATTAGGAGCTCCCTTTAAGAGTGTGCTCCCAATCTCAGCTCGTTACCTGTATAAAATACACCTGGGAGCCAGACATCTTTCTGATTGAGAGGGGGTCAAATACTTATTTCCCTCATTAAAATGCAAATAAATGTACAGTGGGGAGAACAAGTATTTGATACACTGCCGATTTTGCAGGTTTTCCTACTTACAAAGCATGTAGAGGTCTGTAATTTGTATCATAGGTACACTTCAACTGTGAGAGACGAAAATCCAGAAAATCACATTGTATGATTTTTAAGTAATTAATTTGCATTTTATTGCATGACATAAGTATTTGATCACCTACCAACCAGTAAGAATTCCGTCTCTCACATACCTGTTAGTTTTTCTTTAAGAAGCCCTCCTGTTCTCCACTCATTACCTGTATTAACTGCACCTGTTTGAACTTGTTACCTGTATAAAAGACACCTGTCCACACATTCAAGCAAACAGACTCCAACCTCTCCACAATGGCCAAGACCAGAGAGCTGTGTAAGGACATCAGGGATAAAATTGTAGACCTGCACAAGGCTGGGATGGGCTACAGGACAATAGGCAAGCAGCTTGGTGAGAAGGCAACAACTGTTGGCGCAATTATTAGAAAATGGAAGGAGTTCAAGATGACGGTCAATCACCCTTGGTCTGGGGCTCCATGCAAGATCTCACCTCGTGGGGCATCAATGATCATGAGGAAGGTGAGGGATCAGCCCAGAACTACACGGCAGGACCTGGTCAATGACCTGAAGAGAGCTGGGACCACAGTTTCAAAGAAAACCATTAGTAACACACTACGCCGTCATGGATTAAAATCCTGCAGCGCACGCAAGGTCCCCCTGCTCAAGCTAGCGCATGTCCAGGCCCATCTGAAGTTTGCCAATGACCATCTGGATGATCCAGAGGAGGAATGGGAGAAGGTCATGTGGTCTGATGAGACAAAAATAGAGCTTTTTGGTCTAAACTCCACTCACCGTGTTTGGAGGAAGAAGAAGGATGAGTACAACCCCAAGAACACCATCCCAACCGTGAAGCATGGCGGTGGAAACATCATTCTTTGGGGATGCTTTTCTGCAAAGGGGACAGGACGACTGCACCGTATTGAGGGGAGGATGGATGGGGCCATGTATCGCGAGATCTTGGACAACAACCTCCTTCCCTCAGTAAGAGCATTGAAGGTGGCTGGGTCTTCCAGCATGACAACGACCCGAAACACACAGCCAGGGCAACTAAGGAGTGGCTCCGTAAGAAGCATCTCAAGGTCCTGGAGTGGCCTAGCCAATCTCCAGACCTGAACCCAATAGAAAATCTTTGGAGGGAGCTGAAAGTCCGTATTGCCCAGCGACAGCCCCGAAACCTGTAGGATCTGGAGAAGGTCTGTATGGAGGAGTGGGCCAAAATCCCTGCTGCAGTGTGTGCAAACCTGGTCAAGACCTACAGGAAACGTATGATCTCTGTAATTGCAAACAAAGGTTTCTGTACCAAATAATAAGTTCTGCTTTTCTGATGGATCAAATACTTATGTCATGCAATAAAATGCAAATTAATTACTTAAAAATCATACAATGTGATTTTCTGGATTTTTGTTTTAGATTCCGTCTCTCACAGTTGAAGTGTACCTATGATAAAAATTACAGACCTCTACATGCTTTGTAAGTAGGAAAACCTGCAAAATCGGCAGTGTATCAAATACTTGTTCTCCCCACTGTATAACATTTTTGACATGCATTTTTCTGGATTTTTTTGTTGTTATTCTGTCTCTCACTGTTCAAATAAACCTACCATTAAAATGATAGACTGATCATTTCTTTGTCAGTGGGCAAACGTACAAAATCAGCAGGGGATCAAATACTTTTTTCCCGCACTGTATGTAGTGAGGGCCAGCCAACGAGAGCGTATAGGTCACAATGGTGGGTAGTATATGGGGCTTTGGTGACAAAACGGATGGCACTGTGATAGACTACATCCAAATTGCTGAGTAGAGTGTTGGAAGCTATTTTGTAAATGACATCGCCAAAGTCAAGGATCTGTAGGATAGTCAGTTTTACGAGGGCATGTTTAGAAGCAAGAGTGAAGGAGGCTTTGTTGCGAAATAGGAAGCCGATTCTAGATTTCACTTTGCATTGGAGATGCCTAATGTGAGTCTGGAAGGAGAGTTTACAGTCTAACCAGACACCTAGGTATTTGTAGTTGTCCACATATTCTACGTCAGAGCCGCCGAAAGTAGTGATTCTAGTCAGGCAGGCGGGTGCAAGCAGCGTTCGATTGAAGAGCATGCAGTTAGTTTTATAAGCGTTTAAAAGCAGTATGAAAACATGTATGCACTCACTAACTCTAAGTCGCTCTGGATAAGAGTGTCTGCTAAATGACTAAAATGTAAATGTAAATGTTTAAGAGCAGTTGGAGGCCATGGAAGGAGTGTTGTATGGCATTGAAGCTCGTTTGGAGGTTTGTTAACTCAGTGTCCAATGAAGGGCCAGATATATACAAAATGGTGTTGTCTGCGTAGAGGTGGATCTGAGAGTCACCAGCAGCAAGAGCGACATCATTGATATACAAAGAGAATAGAGTCGGCCCGAGAATTGAACCCTGTGGCACCCCCATAGAGACTGCCAGAGGTCCAGACAACAGGCCCTACGATTTGACACATTGAACTCTATCTGAGAAGTAGTTGGTGAACCAGGCTAGACAGTCATTTGAGAAATCAAGGCTATTTAGTCTGCCAATAAGAATGCGGTGATTGACAAAGTCAAAAGCCTTGGCCAGGTCAATGAATACGGCTGCACAGTACAGTCTTTTATCGATCACGGTTATTATATCGTTTAGGACCTTGAGCATGGCTGAGGTACACCCATGACCAGCTCGGAAACCAGATTGCATAGCGGAGAAGGTACGGTGGGATTCTAAATTGTTGGTGATCTGTTTGTTAACTTGGCTTTCAAATACTTTCGAAAGGCAGGGCAGGATAGATATAGGTCTGTAACAGTTTGGATCTAGAGTGTCACCCCCTTTGAAGAGGGGGATGACCGCGGCAGCTTTCCAATCTCTGGGGATCTCAGACGATACGAAAGAGAGGTTAAACAGGCTGGTGATAGGGGTTGCGACAATTTCGGCGGCTAATTTTAGAAAGAAAGGGTCCAGATTGTTTAGCCCAGCTGATTTGTAGGGGTCCATATTTTGCAGCTGAAGGAGAAGCAGGGGGGGGGGGGCATGGGCAAGTTGCAGCGGAGGGTGCAGAGCTGGTGGCCGGGGTAGGGGTAGCCAGGTGGAAACCATGGCCAGCCGTAGCAAAATGCTTGTTGAAATTTTCGATTACCGTAGATTTATCGGTAGTGACAGTGTTTCCTAGCCTCTGGGAGGAGGTGGGAGGAGGTGCTCTTATTCTCCATGGACTTTACAGTGTCCCAAACATTTTTGGAGTTAGTGCTACAGGATGCAAATTTCTGTTTGAAAAAGTTAGCCTTTGCTTTCCTAACTGATTGTGTATATTGGTTCCTGATTTCCCTGAAAAGTTGCATATCGCGGGGGCTGTTCGATGCCAATGCCATTCGCCACGGGATGTTTTTGTGCTGGTCAAGGGCAGTCAAGTCTGGGGTGAACCAGGGGCTATATCTGTTCTTAGTTCTGAATATTTTGAATGGGGCGTGCTTATTTAAGATGGAGAGGAAAGCACTTTTAAAGAACAACCAGGCATCCTCTACTGACGGAATGAGGTCAATATCCATCCAGGATACCCGGGCCAGGTCAATTAGAAAGGCCTGCTCGCTGAAGTGTTTTAGGGAGCGTTTGACAGTTATGAGGGGTGGTCGTTTGACCGCGGACCCATTATGGACGCAGGCAATGAAGCAGTGATCGCTGAGATCCAGGTTGAAGACAGCGGAGGTGTATTTAGAGGGTAAATTAGTCAGGATGATATCTATGAGGGTGCCCATGTTAACGGATTTAGGGTTGTACCTGGTAGGTTCCTTGATAATTTGTGTGAGATTGAGGGCATCTAGTTTAGATTGTAGGACGGCCGGGGTGTTAAGCATATCCCAGTTTAGGTCACCAAGCAATACAAACTCTGAGGATAGATGGGGGCAATCAATTCACATATGGTGTTCAGGGCACAGCTGGGGACTGAGGGGGGTCTGTAGCAAGCGGCAACAGTGAGAGACTTATTTCTGGAAAGGTGGATTTTTAGAAGTAGAAGCTCAAACTGTTTGGGCACAGACCTGGATAGTATGATAGATCTCAACAGTAGATTGCAACTACGCCCCCTTTGGCAGTTCTATCTAGACTGTAGTAGTCAGGAACATAATCTCTCTCTCTCCCTCTCACACTGTCTCTCTCTTCCTTCCACTCTTTCTTTTTCTCAACCATACACATACTCTCTTCCTAATAAGGGGTTTCCATAATACATGCCTCCCATTCACACACATACTCTCTCTCTCTCTCGCTCGCTCTCGCTCTCGCTCTCTCTCTCTCTCTCTCTCTCTCTCTCTCTCTCTCTCTCTGTCTCTCTCTCTCTCTCTCTCTCTCTCTCTCCTCCAATCAACTCTTGCTTTCTTGCCTGACAGACTAACTACAGAGTTCGCCATATTAGCTGATTAGTTACGAAGCTGGGACAGTTTCCAAGTGAATTGCATCGATAGAAACAGGACAAAACAAGCAAGTTGTTAGCTGGCTATGTAAACAAATATCCAACTCATCATATGAGCTCCACTGCGTGGGCATCTACTACCCTAATGTGCCATCTAAGCTGTCAAATAGTAGGAAAACGTGGCAAGGTATAGCCTATGAACATCTGCACCTAGCAAACATGACACACCGTAACCTAAGCCCAACAGTTAAACACAAATGACTCCAGCTTTCATTTCGCTGGCTAGTTAGCTGGTTGTCTGTATGGCTAGCTAGTGAAAGTGACAGCTGAGGTTGACGCTTCGTGAGCGCTGCCCAAATTTACCACTAAGCACAACTTTTCTTGCCTGACAGACTAACTAGTTAGCTAGCTAGCTATAGCAAGCAGCTTGGGCCGTTTCCATGTGAATTACATCAGTAGAAACAAGACAAAATAACCAATTTGTTAGCTAACTATATACAGCTAAACACTGCAACTATTTCCATGAGACAGAGAGCAATCATTTGTGCTCCACCGTTCATGTGCTCGCCTGTACCAACCAAGTTATCGTGACATGACAGGATTTGCTAATCTGTGAGCTATTCCCCAAATTTCACAGCATCAAACATCAACACCAAACATATATCTGCTGTTTACTTATTTCACTCAACCTCGACATCATCGCTTTTCCAAGTGCAAGGACGTGTGGGAATCAATATCACCAACCAACATAGAAAAAGCCTCTTTCACATTGAAAAGGCACGTCTGCTTCGGCGCTGTCATTTTGAGTAATGAAGTAATTTTTGTTGTTTTTGAAAAGTCAATTTACAGTATACCCTGTTTCCGGATTCTGGTTGATGACAACAGGTTGTTAGCAAGTTAATTTTGTGATATTGACACAGATATTATTGTTAGAAAAACAAGGCTGTTTGCGGCCACTGAAGTAATTTAAAGAAAGGCTGTCGACGGCTACTATGGGTTCTAGCCAGAGGGAGGGTATTTCCTTGCTCCCCATGTCACGGCAAAAATCATAGTGTTTGAAAATCTCAGTTTTTAGAATGTTTTAACTTTTTATTAATTTGTTTCTACAAAACGTAGAAATGCGCCGTTTTCACGTATGTATACACTGGTATTGTGCTGGAAAAGTGGTGGAATTGCCCTTTAACATACTTAGCTTTAATTCCCCTTAGTACTGTAACTCAGTGCCCTTATAGTGATTTGTGATTCAGTTTACTCCTGCAGCTACTCCCATCTGCCCTCACACCCAGACATATTCACTAGCATGTGTGTGTGTTCATCAGTGTGTGTGTGTGTGTTCATCAGTGTGTGTGTGTGTGTGTGTGTGTGTTATGTGTGTGTGAGGCTCTTTCCAACTGTCGATGATTAACTGTGGGCCAGAGAACGATTGTTTACACACAGACACACAGACACAGACACACACACTTGCAGCGGGTTACAAAAAGGCGATTAAGGACCCCAGGGGATACAGAGTGATAAATACTGTGTTGTGAGAGGCTGTTAAAAACACTGAGAGAGGGAGAGGGGGGGAGAGAGAGACTTAGAGACAGAGAGAGAGGGAGAGCGAGAGAGCGAGAAAGCAAGAGAGAGAGAGAGAGAGAGAGAGAGAGAGAGAGAGAGAGAGAGAGAGAGAGAGAGAGAGAGAGAGAGAGAAAGAAAGATGGCGAGAGAAAGAGAGAGAGAGAGAGAGAGAGAGAGAGAGAGAGAGAGAGCAAAAGAAAGAGCGAGAGAGAGACGGGGGAGAAAGAGAGAGACAGCGAGAGAGAGAGAGAGAGAGAGAGAGAGAGAGAGAGAGAGGGGGAGGGGGGAGAGTGAGACATAGAGACAGAGAGAGAGAGGGTGGGATAGAGCGAGAGAGAGAGAGAGAGAGAGAGAGAGAGAGAGAAATACTTTTTCATGTTAATTTTTAGGGTAGGTGTGTGTGTCTATGTCTGTATCTTTCTCCAACCAAAACATTGGGACTGGGGCTGTGCCTTGTGGCAGTGCCATATGCCCACTGCCTCCTGCCACAAAACCATAGGACCAGGCCAACTGCGGTAAACTAAGTGAGTGGGGAGGTAATGCACACACAAACGTACGCAGGCACACACGCACACACACAGTCCCTCTGGTGTTGACTCGGACTGGGCCTAGACATGCCAGGGAACTGACAGCAGGCTAAAACCAGGCCAACATACCACAACCAACTGTGTGTGTGTGTGTGTGTGTGTGTGTGTGTGTATGCCAGAGCACTCTCAGATTGATGGAATGTTAGAAGGGGACAGGAGAAGAGAAGAGTGCCCAGATGATGCTATTCTAGATAAACTGGACTGACATGACGAGAGAATGCTTCTGGTGGTTCTATGGTGATTCTAAATTCCCATTCCAAATCCTCATTCTCAATTCTCATTCTAAATTCTCATTTCAAATTCTCATTCTATGTTCTCATTCTAAATTCCCTCTCCACTGAATAGTTATAAACTGAGTGAATATCATCTAGGTCAACCTCTTGGTAGCCTACAGTATGTGTAGGCTAATTTTTATTTCCCATGTAGAAACCAATATTTAAACCGTGTTTGATACCTATTATCTGTTCCTGCCGACTGGAGATTATCGTTCCGTCTTTATCAAACTAAAACCAAAGCTCTTCAAGCTATTTGTTTTGAATGATGCGTACATTTCCCGCAGGTGAGTGCCTTTCTCCAACGTTAAATCTTCCAAACTGGTGAAGAGGAATAGGGGAATAGAAAGCTCCTGTTTCTCCAGCCCGGTGTAATTGAGTTGTTGTGGTTGGTTCTACATTTCGCAGAAGGTAACGACCGGCACTCCTTTCTCCGGTGCAGATGCTCTCCCCTCTCCGCAGCGCCGCTCTCCGCTAGCTAGCTATTTATCATCTCCTGTTCAATAATTAATCCCAACCGGAGTGCATGCAGTTCAGACAAGAAAAGAGGAGGAGGAAAGGAAAGGAAAAACATAGTTGTTGTTGTTTTTCTTAAGAGACAATGCAGTGGTTCAAACTCACCTGATTTAGTTCAATTCCTTTTTTCAAAAGTGTGTGTGTGTGTGTGTGTGTGTGTGTGTGTGTGTGTGTGTGTGTGTGTGTGTGTGTGTGTGTGTGTGTGTGTGTGTGTGTGTGTGAACTACTACGTACTAGCGCCCTACCCGTGGTAGCAAGGCTAGGGTCATAAAGCAGCCATATGATGTGGGAGTGTCCTGCAGTTAAATGCTTCTGGGGCAAAGTTACAACATTTATTTTGAATTTTATTAATTTAAATAGTCAATGCTTTGCATCTATTAAGTTACTTAACGATGAATCTCTCAATCAATCAGAGACGATTACTGCTGCAAAACATTTTTTGGCTCTTAGATGGCAATCACCTCACTCTCTCCCAATTCACCAATGGATACAGTTACTATTAGAAGTTATAACATTAGAATTGTCGACAGCGAGAATGAACGGTGCTAGTCAAGGAATAATTGAGGCCTGGACAAATATACTTCACTCTGTAAAGAACAATCTCAGATAAAACATTAAGTTTAGGCACTCATTCCAAATGGTTAAGGTAAAGGTTAAGGTTTGGGATAGGGTTAAAACATTACGTTTAGGCACTCAGTCCAAATGGTTAATTTAAGGGTTAAGGTTTGGGATAGGGTTAAAACATTACGTTTAGGCACTCAGTCCAAATGGTTAATGTAAAGGTTAAGGTTTGGGATAGGGTTAAAACATTACGTTTAGGCACTCAGTCCAAATGGTTAATGTAAAGGTTAAGGTTTGGGATAGGGTTAAAACCATTTTTATTTTTTTTACTGTGTCCACAACTGGGATCAAACACACAACCTTCTGATCCAGATTCATGTTTTACTCCCGTCCACCACCCTGTCCACAACACCTTAGCAAAACCCAAGTCTACTTGATGGTAATAGCGCTCACCGTTGCCCCTAGTGGACGGTTTTGAAGGCATTTCCCAACGTCCTCAGGACATGGATAGACGTCCAATTTCGAGGTCAGTCTTGAACGACCTGGCTAGCCGTACCACTGTAAAGTGAGTGTGTTTACGCACGTGCTCCTGTATGTGCAGCTGAACTGCTGGCCCAACCGTAAACCACATGTGGTACTACGGCCTGGGAAAGCACAAGTGACATTTTAATGGTCCTGGTTTTACTATGGCTGTCTCCCAAATGGCACCCTATCCCCTATACAGTCCACTACTTTTAACCAGAACCCTATGGGCACTATGTAGGGAATAGGGTGTCATTTGGGACGCATCCTTAGGCGTTTTAATAATAGAGGCAATGTTCACGACCACTGCCAAGAGGTAGAGAGAGAGCGAATGCATTGTTGATATTTTCCAGACTCTCTCTGATTCAGAGGGGTTAGGTTAAATGCGGAAGACACATTTCGGTCGAATGCATTTAGTCGTGAAAATGACTAGGTTTTTCCTTCCAATCTCTCTCCATCTACAGTTTGTGAGCCCTGAACTCTCCAATAACTCCGTCCAGGATTTTTGCTGTTTATGAACTCTGTCCACATCGCTCTCTCTGTTTGTCTCTCTCTCTCTCTATCTCTCTCTCACTCTCTCTCTCTCTCTCTCTCTCTCTCTCTCTCTCTCTCTCTCTCTCTCTCTCTCTCTCTCTCTCTCTCTCTCTCTCTCTCTCTCTCTCTCTCTCTCTCTCTCTATGTCTCTCTCTCTGTCTCTCTCTCTCTCTCTCTCTCTGTCTATGTCTCTCTCTCTCTGTCTATGTCTCTCTCTCTCTTTCTCCGTCTCTCTCTCTGTCTCTCGCTCTCTGTCTATGTCTCTCTCTCTCTCTCTGTCTCTTTCTCTGTCTATGTCTCTCTCTCTCTCTCTCTCTCTCTCTCTCTGTCTCTGTCTCTGTCTCTTTCTCTCTGTCTATGTCTCTCTCTCTGTGTCTCTGTCTCTGTCTCTGTCTCTGTCTCTGTCTCTCTCTCTCTCTCTCTCTCTCTCTCTCTCTCTCTCTCTCTCTCTCTCTCTCTCTCTCTCTCTCTCTCTCTCTCTCTCTCTCTCTTTCTGTCTCTGTCTCTGTCTCTGTCTCTCTCGCTCTATGGTCCTCTGTAGCTCAATTGGTAGAGCATGGCGCTTGTAACACCAGGGTAGTGGGTTCAATCCCTGAGACCACCCATACGTAAAAATGTATGCGCACATGACTGTAAGTCGCTTTGGATAAAAGCGTCTGCTAAATGGCATATTATTATATTATTATCTGTCTCTCTCTCTGTCTATGTCTCTCTCTCTCTCTCTGTCTATGTCTCTCTCTCTCTCTGTCTGTCTCTCTCGGTCTCTATCTCTCTGTCAATTCAATTTCAGTTTCAATTTAAGGGCTTTATTGTCATGGGAAACATAGGTTAACATTGCCAAAGCAAGTTAAGTAGATAATGAACAAAAGTGAAATAAACAATAAAAATTAACAGTAAACATTACAGTCAGAAGTTCCAAAAGAATAAAGACATTTCAAATGTCATATTATGTATATATACAGTGTTGTAACAATGTGCAAATAGTTCAAGTACAAATGGGAAAATAAATAAACATAAATATGGGTTGTATTTACAATGGTGTTTGTTCTTCACTGGTGTCCCTTTTCTTGTGGCAACAGGTCACAAATCTTGCTGCTGTGATGGTACACTGTGGACTTTCACCCAGTAGAAAGGAAGTTTATCAAAATTGGGTTTGTTTTCGAATTCTTTCTGGATCTGTGTAATCTGAAGGAAATATGTGTCTCTAATATGGTCATATATTTGGCAGGAAGTTAGAAAGTGCAGCTCAGTTTCCACCTCATTTTGTGGGCAGTGTGCACATATCCTGTATTCTCTTGAGAGCCAGGTCTGCCTACGGCAGCCTTTCTCAATAGCAAGGCTATGCTCAATGAGTCTGTACATAGTCAAAGCTTTCCTTAAGTTTGGGTCAGTCACAATGGTCAGGTATTCTGCCATTGTGTACTCTCTGTTTCAGGCCAAATAGAATTCTAGTTTGCTCCGTTTTTGTAAATTATTTCCAATGTGTCAAGTAATTCTCTTTTTGTTTTCTCATGACTTGGTTGGGTCTAATTGTGTTGTTGTCCTTGGGCTCTGTGGGGTCTGTTTGTGTTTGTGAACAGAGCCCCAGGACCAGCTTGCTTAGGGGACTCTTCTCCAAGTTCATCTCTCTGTAGGTGATGGCTTTGTTATGGAAGGTTTGGGAATTGCTTCCTTTTAAGTGGTAATAGAATTTAACGGCTCTTTTCTGGATTTTGATAATTAGTGGGTATCGGCCTAATTCTGCTCTGCATGCATTATTTGATGTTTTTCGTTGTACACTGAGGATATTTTTGCAGAATTCTGCATGCAGGGTCTCAATTTGGTGTTTGTCCCATTTTGTGAATTCTAGGTTGGTGATTGGACCCCAGACCTCATAATCATGAAGGGCAGTGGGTTCTAAAACTGATTCAAGTATTTTTAGCCAGATCCTAATTGGTATGGCGAATTTATGTTCCTTTTGATGGCATAGAAGGCCCTTCTTGCCTTGTCTCTCAGATCGTTCACAGCTTTGTGGAAGTTACCTGTGGCGCTGATGTTTAGCCCGAGGTATGTATAGTTTTTTGTGTGCTCTAGGGCAACGGTGTCTAGATGGAATTTGTATTTGTGGTCCTGGCAACTGGACCTTTTTTGGAACACGATTATTTTTGTCTTACTGAGATTTACTGTCAGGGCCCAGGTCTGACAGAATCTGTGCAGAAGGTCTAGGTGCTGCTGTAGGTCCTCCTTGGTTTGTGACAGAAGCACCAGATCATCAGCAAACAGCAGAAATTTGACTTCATTCCAGTAGGGTGAGGCCAGGTACTGCAGATTGTTCTAGTGCCCTCGTCAATTCGTTGATATATATGTTGAAGAGGGTGTGGCTTATACTGCGCCCTGTCTCACCCCACGGTCTACAGTACTACTGCCAAGAGATGAGCTATAGGTGTACCTACCATAGGAATCCCCTTGAAGCCTACCATTGACTATGTACATACCCAGCGTGCGACAGAGCTGCAGGAGTTGTGACCCGTTTTTGTTGGTTATGTTGTCGTAGTTGTGCCTAGGGGGGCATATGGGGGAGGGAATGCTGTCACCTCCCTGTAGGTGTTTGTCCCCCTGTGTGCTGATGGTGTCAGGTTCTTGTCCAGTTCTGGCATTTAGGTCACCACAGACTAGGACATGTCCCTGGGTCTGGAAATTATTGATTTCTCCCTCCAGGATGGAGAAGCTGTCTTTATTAAAGTATGGGGATTCTAGTGGGGTGATATAGGTAGCACACAGGAGGACATTTCTTTCTCTGTTGAGATAATTTCCATTTGAATTTCTAGCCAAATGTAAAATGTTCCTGTTTTGACTAATGTAATAGAGTGAGTTAGGTCTGCTCTATATCAAATTAGCATACCCCCTGAGGCCCTTCCCTGTTTCACACCTGGTAGTTTGATGGATGGGACTACCAGCTCTCTGTAACCTAGAGGGCAACCAGTGGGTCCATCTCCTCTATACCATGTTTCTTGTAGGATGACAATGTCTGTATTTCCGATTTCTTTGGTGAAGTCCAGGTTCCTGCTCTTTAGGCCAAAGGCAGATGAAAGGCCTTGGATATTCCAGGATGAGAGAGTCCCGCAGGTCTGGGAGAGTGTCTCGTTGGTCTGGGCGGGGTGTCTGTTGATTTGTTGCTCCTGTGTGAGGTGTTGGGTCTGCGGTTGAGGGCGATATCCTTTAGGGTCCGGGTGAAGGTGGGCACTGCTGCCTTGTATAGGTGGACCTGGTCAAGCCCAGGGTGGAGTGGTGGGCCAGGTAGACATTTGGTTTTGAGGCACAGTCACAGGAAATACTTGCGTTTACCCGTTATATGGTAGAAGGGTGGAAGTCGTCATGGTAGCAGGGTGGAGATAACCACTTGTGCGTTGGGGAAAGTAGAAGAAGCTTTTTCTATCACTACCTTGAGTGCTGTGGCCACACTTTCCTGCTGTGTTCTCAGGTCGTGTGTGCCTGTGTGTATTATTATGTGGCTGGGTGATCCTAGTTGGTCCTCAGACAGAAGGTCTATACACTGTGTGTTTAGACACTGTGTGTTTGGGAAAACGTTTATTTTCTTGTATGTATTTCCCATTTGAGTCCATAAGGAGTACATTCTGTGGCTTGTGTATGTCATCAGTGGGTGTGGGGGGGTCGTCAGGAGGTCTATCAGGGTGGCTGACATGGGGGGTGCTCAGAGGGGTTGGAATCCCCTGGGCTTGGGGTTCTTTATTTATTTTTCCGGCTGTGATGTCGAGGCTATGGTCAGGGTCTAGGGTGTACTGTTCTGCTGCAGTAGCCAGACTTTGATTAGGATCTGAGGTGGGCTGTTCTGCTGGTTTCTCTGCGGGTGTCCAGCTCTCTATCGGGTTGTTCTCTGTCACCCGTCATCGTTCTCACCTTCTCCTCCAGCTCTCTGATTCTCTCCTCAGGTGCTCTGTTCTTCTCCTGCTCCTGCTCTTTCTCCTGTTGATGTTGTCTCACCACAGTCCAGAGTGCAGATATGTCTCTCTCCACCTCCATCTATTCAGGTCTAGTTAAGGGGGTGTTGTTGTGCTGGACTGTTGTCAAATCAAATCAAATCAAATCAAATCAAATTTTATTGGTCACATGCGCCGAATACAACAGGTGCAGACATTACAGTGAAATGCTTACTTACAGCCCTTAACCAACAGTGCATTTATTTTAAACAAAAAAAGTTAAAATAAAACAACAACAAAAAAAAGTGTTGAGAAAAAAAAGAGCAGAAGTAAAATAAAGTGACAGTAGGGAGGCTATATATACAGGGGGGTACCGTTGCAGAGTCAATGTGCGGTGGCACCGACTAGTTGAGGTAGTTGAGGTAATATCTACATGTGGGTAGAGTTAAAGTGACTATGCATAAATACTTAACCGAGTAGCAGCAGCGTAAAAAGGATGGGGTGGGGGGGCAGTGCAAATAGTCCGGGTAGCCATGATTAGCTGTTCAGGAGTCTTATGGCTTGGGAGTAGAAGCTGTTGAGAAGTCTTTTGGACCTAGACTTGGCACTCCGGTACCGCTTGCCGTGCGGTAGCAGAGAGAACAGTCTATGACTATGGTGGCTGGAGTCTTTGACAATTTTGAGGGCCTTCCTCTGACACCGCCTGGTATAGAGGTCCTGGATGGCAGGAAGCTTTGCCCCAGTGATGTACTGGGCCGTACGCACTACCCTCTGTAGTGCCTTGCGGTCGGAGGCCAAGCAGTTGCCATACCAGGCGGTGATGCAACCAGTCAGGATGCTTTCGATGGTGCAGCTGTAGAATTTTTTGAGGATCTGAGGACCCATGCCAAATCTTTTTAGTCTCCTGAGGGGGAATAGGCTTTGTCGTGCCCTCTTCACGACTGTCTTGGTGTGTTTGGTGTGTTTGTCTGGGTCTGTGCTGAGTGAAATAACCTGCTGTTCCAGCTCCACCTGCCTTACCTCCACCTGTCTATGTCTCTCTCTCTCTCTCTCTCTCTCTCTCTCTCTCTCTCTCTCTCTCTCTCTCTCTCTCTCTCTCTCTCTCTCTCTCTCTCTCTCTCTCTCTGTCTCTCTGTCTCTCTCTTTCTCTCTATCTCTCTCTCTCTCTCTCTCTCTCTCTGTCTCTCTGTCTCTCTGTCTCTCTCTGTCTCTCTCTCTCTCTCTCTCTCTGTCTATGTCTCTCTCTCTCTGTCTCTGTCTCTTTCTTTCTCTCTCTCTCTCTCTCTCTCTCTCTGGGCTCTATTTTAACAAACCCTACTGCGCCCAAAACGGTAAATCTTAGAATTGATGGTAGCGCTATTGTCCAAGGTGTGTCAGAAATATTTTTGCTATTTTCACAGCGGGAATTATGGGCGCAGTAGCTGGCGACGGCGCGAAAGGGCTGGGTTATGATGAATTATTAGTTGCAGGTGTGTCGAAGCCAATCAGTGGCCAATCAGAACATGCTCCATGGCAAAATATGTGGTTGCTTCAAGTTGTATAAACATCATGGAGCCATCTTACAGATAATTTGCACTCCTTCGGAAAGTGTAGATGGCTCCGAAATTGCACTGTGAGCCATCGACTTCTCACTACAGTAAATCCTTCTAATATTATAATTTTTTGTTGTTGTACTTTACCCCCTTTTTCGATCTTGTCTCATCGCTGTAACTCCCCAACGGGCTCGGGCGGCAAATTATCTGTAAGATCATGTTTCCGCCAAATCGCGCTTCTTAACACCCTTCTGGAATTTGCTATGACAGGTCCGACAGAGGAAAGTGGAAGATTTTTTCATTTTTTTTTCATTTTTAATATATAAACCTACAACAATAATAACAACTTGATGTTCCTTAACACACTTTTCCACAGTCACTGACACCTTTCATTCAATGGGCATTGCACTTAATGAGTTCAAACTTTTCACAGAAGCTGGACAAAAATAATGTCCAATCCACAGAAATAAGGGGAATGATTGTTGACTGTTTTGCTGCTCTAAAGGGGGATATTTTAATAAAACATTGATGATATGCCGCTGGTTAGGCTACTGTGTGGCTCCGCTGGCTAAATCGCTGCCATAACCAACATGTATTATTGCTAAAACCAGTTTTTGTTCAGTCTTAAATATCTCTAGTTGCACTGCCCGAAATGGTCAATTTGGTTTTAAGGACACACCTACAATATTTCCACCCCTCTCATCTCAGCACAAGCAAGCTGATATTAGACAGGTAAATTACCAACCCTGGGTCAAAGGTTGGAAAATAGCAGAGCGGCGGTTTTTACAAGTCAAAATTGCCAATGAGCGTGGGTTAGACACTTGCGCTTCCTCAACGTCAACCCTCTGTATATCTTCTTAACTTTTTACCTGCTTTTTATATATTGTATGACATTGCATTTGATGTATTTCTGCATATTTATCAATATATTTACATAACTCTCATGTATCTCTATCTCCATAGAAACCAAACCAGGAAGTGGCTTGTGTAAGCAGCACGGAACTATTGCTCTCTTTGGCAACGTGGTGTACAGCGGCCTGCTCAACGAGCACATCTGGCATTTCGGGGTACCCCTTGTCAACAGACTGGTGAGTTTTGGGGCGTCCTACTTCCCCTCCTTCCGTCCTTCCTTCCTCTCTGGCTCTGTTGTCACTTACAGTGACGTCATTAGTCTCTGCTCCATCGTGGTCGGCCGTTGCCACCGCTGTCGTGGTTTTACCACACAAAATAAATATTGAATTTGTGTTGTTCCATCTCTCAGATTGGTCCTGGGATGTTACTGCGATCTGGTGTTGTTGGTGTCTGGTTGGCTCTCTGAGATGCATGGGATTGTGGATATTGTAGTTCTTCTTGACAATGATTGTGCATTTTTGAGTTCTTCTCTGCTACCACATTCTCAACAGTGTGTTGATATCTCTCTATGCAGTCAATTGTCAATATGTGTGAGAGTTTTTGATTTCAGGATAATTATGTGTAAATAATGTATTGGATTCATCATGCCTCTACACAAGCTGATTTAATATTTATTAGTGGGTGGTAATTAAATTCACTTGAATTAAACTGCAATCTTGAACATGCCAGTGTGTGATAGTGAGCCTCTGTTTTATTGAAATTTGATTAATGTTATTGTTTGGATAGATATTGATGTCAGAGGACATTTGCTTGCGGAATATTGAAGTTAAGGATTGTTTAAAAAAAATCTCAAATTGGGTAAACTGAGGTATTGAAGCTGGTGTGTGTGTGTGAAATGAGCATGGTTCAATCTATTGATTCACAAGAGGAACAAGATGTAAAGATTCAACAATTTTAAATAACAAAGTCAGATCGTTAAATGTGAGATGTTTTACGACATTATCATTTTGAACATCTGGTAGTGTTTCCCAGACCTTATATGACTGGTGATTGAGGCTATTTTGGTTACATATTCATTGACTTTCATGTCCTTTTATGATTACATTGGTTTGACGTCATGTTTTATTATTCAATCCAATATGTATCCTCAGAGTTCTGAATATTTAATTGTGAATATTTATATAGCAGCTGATATCATAAAACATTTTACGAGCTAGGTCTATATTTTATTGATACAGACACTCGATGGCTCACACTCACACACACACACACACACACACACAAACACACACACACAGAGACTCTGACGTAAGAACACTCTGACAGACACAGGCACACACACACACACACACACATAGACACACACACACACGTTAAATGATTCAGTGCAGCTGTTGAAGCACAGGGTTGGAGAGACGGCATAGAAATGAAATAGATGTCAAACTGAACAGCTGTCCGTGGCATAGCTCTCGTTTTAATATTGCAATGTGTTTGTATATAATGGAGGAATATGACACTGGGCCCAACTCTGCTTTAGGGCAGTCTAACCTGTTTGTGTGTGTGTGTGTGTGTGTGTGTGTGTGTGTGTGTGTGTGTGTGTGTGTGTATAGCCGCGGTTTATAGTTTCAGAGGATTATTTATCAACGACAGGGGGGGCTGGAAGGAAAAATCTGCCGGCGCTACTAAGGGCTACATCGGTTCGCTAATAGAGGACTAGTAAAGACCCAGTGCACTACTTTTCTAATTATTATTATTTTTCAATATTTGTTATAAAATTCAGATTTTTCAGAATGCAGCACCCTTAGCACCCCTACTTCCTGCGGCAATATGTGTGTCTGTGTGTGTGTATCTGTCTGTGTGTGTGTGTGTGTGTGTGTGTGTGTGTGTGTGTGTGTGTGTGTGTGTCTGTGTGTGTGTGTCTGTGTGTGTGTGTGTGTGTGTGTGTGTCTGTGTGTGTGTGTCTGTGTGTGTGTGTGTGTGTGTGTGTCTGTGTGTGTGTGTGTGTGTGTGTGAGTGTGTGCGCGTGCGTGCGTGCGTGTGAATGTGTGTTGTTCATACATAAAGAAGAAGTATAAGGGAAGGACTTGGAGTCACCCTTAAAATCACAATGAAGACTTGCTTGACCATTCTCGCTACAATAGGGAGTAGAGTTAGTGATTCCTGGGAATCAGAGGCAGTTGTTCTGAACCAATGACTGGTCTCCTCTTTCATAGGGCTAAGTAATTAAGATCCTCTGATCTACTGCAGACAGACAGAGAGAGAGAGAGGGGGATGGAGGGAGAGAGGGGGGAAGAGAGAGAGAGGGGGAGAGTGAGAGAGAGAGAGAGAGAGAGAGAGAGAGAGAGAGAGAGAGAGAGAGAGAGAGAGAGAGAGAGAGAGGGGGATGGAGGGAGAGAGGGGAGAGAGCGAGAGGGGGGAGAGTGATGCTCCATTGACTTTATTATACACCCAGAACTGATGATGGAGGCAAAAGCACTACAAGGCTAATGAGTAGGGTTATGTGTGTGGGTGGGTGGGTGGGTGAGGGGGGTTGCGTTGTGTGTGGATATGGGGAGTTGCGTTGTGTGGGTGTGGTTGTGGGGGGTTGGGGTGTGTGGGTGTGGGTGTGTGTGTGTGGTTGTGGGGGGTTGGGGTGTGTGTGTGTGGGTGTGGGTGTGGGGGGTTTTGGTGTGTGGGTGTGGGTGTGTGTGTGTGGTTGTGGGGGGTTGGAGTGTGTGTGTGTGGTTATGAAAGCCTGTTTAATATGGAATATTTTTACTGAAGTAGTAGAAGGTTAAAGTGAGAATGATGTCAATGATGTGGAACATAGCCTCATTTGTCTGTGTGTGTGTGTGTGTGTGTGTGTGTGTGTGTGTGTGTGTGTGTGTGTGTGTGTGTGTGTGTGTGTGTGCGTGCGTGCGTGCGTGCGTGCGTGCGTGCGTGCGTGCGTGCGTGCGTGCGTGCGTGCGTGCGTGCGTGCGTGCGTGTGTGTGTGTGTGTGTGTGTCTCAGATATAGCACAGACACTTCAGAACAAACTTCCTTTAGATCTGTTGTTCCATGTAGTAAATCTGTTATTCAATGTGTTTGTATGGGCTAATAGCAGTAAGGCCAAAAACAATTTATAATGAAATATATTTAGTATATATATTTTTATACTCCCCCTCTAAAATTGATTAAATATGTTTTTTTTTCTCTCATCAATCTACACAAAATGCCCCGTAATACTTTCCGAATGCACTGTATATATATATATTTTTTTGTAGGGGTCAGTATGTGTAATCTCCGACAGTAGGTGGGTCTGGGTCGCTCCCCATTCCCATTCCCATTCCCAACCACTGAGTGTCAGTACTATATGTCCATGCTATTTGTCCAGTCAACTAGTATAATTAGTGTGTGTGAAGTAAATACAATGATTATTAGTGTCCTGTCTGGGTCAGGGATACACTACATGACAAAAAGTATGTGGACACCTTGAACATCTCATTTCAAAATAATGGGTGATTTGAAGGAGTTAGGCGCAGGAGGGTAAATCACAGAATACAGAGTTTATTCCGGAATACAGAGTTACGCAGAAATGCATCAAACAGGCACACGGGGAAAATATACCCCGGCAATACAAAATACACGGTGCTCAACCGAGCTACTCTCTCCTCACAATAAACAATCACCCACAAGGACAATGAGGGCAGAGGGAACACTTATACACGTACTAATGAGGGGATATGAACCAGGTGTGTGTAATAGACAAGACAAAACAGCCTCCACTCTTCTGGGAAGGCTTTCACTAGATGTTGGAACATTGCTGCAGGGATTTTCTTCCATTCAGCTACAAGAGAATTAGTGAGGTCAGTATTTACGCGCTACAAACACGCTTAAACACTCTGCGGTCCCGTTCTGTGGTGTGGCCTACTACTTCTCGGCTGAGCTGCTTCCACTTCACAAGCACAGGATTTACAGTTGACCAGGGCAGCTCTAGCAGGACAGAAATTTGACGAACTGACCATTCTACTGCCAATATTTGTCTATGGAGATTGCATAGTGTGATCGATTTTATACACCTGTCAGAAACGGGTGTGGCTGAAATAGCCGAATCCACTAATTTGAAGGGGTGTCCACATACTTGTGTATACATAGTGTAGATGAAACACTCTGAAAGTAAATATTAATGATTTTTCCTGGCCAGTGTGATAGGAAAAGGTTATCCTCTCTGGGTCAATAACAAGAGACAAACAACATAAAAAGCACTGCCATCACTGTGTTCATTGAGAATCCAATTAATTCAATTAATTAGGCATTAGGCATCGGGCATCATTATAGTATATTAAAGAGAGAAATTCATTCAATTCTCCCTATACTTCTCCAGTGAAATAAATGCAAACAGGTGCAGTCCTATAACCACCGGAGTAGCCTACAGCGCCATTGCAACCACATGTGGGGCGGACTCATCTTGACCCATTGGGGGACAGACGGGGTGAATCATTAAGAGCAGGGATGTATAGTGACTTGTAACATCTTCAACATTCATTCAACCAATTCATTAACACTCACTCACTGTGCTTTCTATGGGACAATAAAAAAGAAAAGGGTCATCGACACGTGATGATATCATGCTGCCCACATTGATTTCAATTCAGGCAAAAGTAAATTACAAAATACAATTTAAAAAATGAAGGAAGGGTTGGAGAGAGAGAGAGAGAGAGAGAGAGAGAGAGAGAGAGAGAGAGAGAGAGAGAGAGAGAGAGAGAGAGAGAGAGAGAGAGAGAGAGAGAGAGAGAGAGAGAGAGAGAGAGAGAGAGAGAGAGAGAGAGAGAGAGAGAGAGAGAGAGAGAGAGAGAGACAGAGCAATGGAATAAAAGTACTGTGTGCTTACAATTTCAGTGTCTTATGCTGTATGAAATTTGATCTCTCCCAGTCTTTTTTCAAGTCTGGGCCATTTAAATTCTTCCCACCCACTCAGGCCATTATAGCCAATCGGCTGGGGAGAATTCAAAAATAATTGTCTAGATCATAGCAATCATCATGTTTTCTTGTTCACTTGTCAGTGCCTTACTTTAACAAGTAGATCATGGCTATAGCCTACCAATTAATAGGTTTACCATTTAGCCTACATGGCCAATAGTCATTAAAGTGTTATTCATTTAGATAGATGGCCTGAGTGGTGCTGTGTTTGTCAATAGGCTTGTGAGTGACGGCATTAGCAACACATACATTTGTGTTCTGAGTCTATGATGTGGTGAGCTGTAACAGTCCATCGTTCTCCTCATTTAAGTAGCCTAAACAGATCAATAGTCCAGTGCCCCATCGGTCGTACATCGTCTATTGAGAGGCTGTCCTGTAGACTATACATTTCGTTCATTGCCATTTCCACCATTCTCCATGTCCAAGTTATCCAGGAATCAGTTAGGTTATTTTGCTGATTTCAGTGTGATGTTTCTTTCTTTCCATTTGAGCCGTAGATGTGCGGGATACACCAAAGAGAACGGGATTTGTTTTTCTTTATGGGGTTGAATTCTCTGCATTTCATGTGGAGGTCTCTGCTCATGTCGGCATTGATGTAGATCCGATGGCCCTCATACATCAAAGTTCCGACTCCTGACATTTTGGCTTTGATGGCCAGTCATAGAACTTCATCTTGGTCCCTATAGTTAAGGAACCTTGCGATGATGCCCCTTGGTTTGCTGCTGGTGTCCCCTCTCGGGCAGCCAGTTCGATGTGCCCCATGTGAAGTTCTCCTGGCCCAGTTGTTGTGCTATTACCCTTTCCAGGAATTCTTCCATTCCGGTTGTTCCACAGCTTTCGGGGAAATTTACCAAACAAAGATTTGAACGGCGGCTGAAGTCCTCCGTCCCGTTCAAATCTTTCTGTAAGCCTCATAATTATGTATTTTAGTTCATCCTCGGTTTACTGGAGCTTTTCTCGTGTGATTTCCTCCAGGGTTAACCCGGTTTACTATGATTTCCTCCAGGGTTAACCCGGATTCGGCCTTCTCCGCGCGTTTGCCCAGTTCTGTCATATCAGTTTAGATTTTTTTGGCATCATCGGATATTTTCTTCATCTGCTTAGACAGTTTCTCGTTACCAGGGCGAATTTCTGTTAGTAGTGACTCTAAACTCACTTTAGTCGAGTCGTCAGCTAGTTGGTCCACGGTCACTATTTATAGATCTAGCATTTGCCATAGCATGCAGTTGCCAACATAACGTTTCAGTTATTTCTTGACTCTAGAGTCAAGTTGATTTCTATTTAAGAGGCATATTTCAGTAAAGAAAGGCAACGGATCACCTTCAACAGACTACTTCACGGTCGCCATACCGGAAATCAATTTTAGGGATAGAAAAAGAAGTGTGTGTGTGTGTGTTTTGGGGGCTGACAGCTGCTGACTATAAGGTAACCATTCTCCTTTGCCTCATAACCTCGTTAGGCGTGTTTGCGTTCCAAGGACAGCTCATATCTCCAGGATTCTCTGCTAGACCTGCCTGTGTTATTATGTTACACACACCCTTAATTACTGCTGACACACTGCTGACACACTGCTCAGCGCTGCACTGTACCTCTCCGTCTATCAACTCATTAGTGGTGGTAGGTAAAGCATGTGTAGGTGTGGGTCTTCCATGGGACAGAATGAGCAATGCTGAAGCTTCACTTTAGAAGGCGATTCCGTGCCAGGACAGCCACAAAATATTTTGGGTATCTCAGATTGTTTTGGCATTTGTATAACAAACAACCTCTGAGAAAATTATGATTATTAAAATGATTACATCATTTTAGGCCCTTTTTTATCCTTGTGATCAAAATCACCTTTATCTGCCAAATACATGTACAGGAATTGCAAATGTATTTGGCAAATAAAGGCGATCTCTCTCTATTTCTCTATCTCTCCCTGTCTCTCTTTCCTCTCTTTCTCGCTCTCTCCCTCTCTCTCTACATCCCTCCTTTAAAAACGTCGGTGGCAGCATTATTTTCAGGGAGGTGTGATGGAGAAGGAAGCTGCCTCCCAGATGTCTTCACCTGAAGCTGGCCAACACTAGCAAACCTGTAATTAAGAGACAACACTGACCGGCTGGCTGGCTGGCTGGCTGGCTGGCTGGCTGGCTGGCTGGCTGACTGACACACACACGCACGCACACACACACACACACACAAACACAGTCTGGCCGATATGCAACACTTGAGGTGGATGAATCCAACCACTCATTCTGCAGTTTGGCCAGGTGCTCAGGTGAGCTGATAGGCTACTAGTGCCAGAACCAGGGAGCCAGGACCGATACCATCCAGCACCAGCCCACAGGGCTTGGAGAAACAGGGAAGGGCCAGTTGGCTAAGGCGGTTAGATAGATAGCACACTGTTGGCTGAGAGGCTGCTTTACAGTGAGAATATGGTTGGTAGAGGGTGACAGAGGGGGCTAGGAAATGGTTGGGGCTGAGAAGAGGAGATGGTAGAAAAACTGGGGATTTCCTAAATGGCACCCAATTCCCTATGTACTGCACACTAGCAGCTGAGAGACCTGGGAGCCTAGCGGAGCTGAGAGACCAAGGAGCCTGGTGGAGCTGAGAGACATGGGAGCCTGGTGGAGCTAGAGGAGCAGAGAGAGGCTGAGAGAAAGAGGCTGGCACGGTGTCAGACTGGGAACAGACTCCTTCTGGGAAGGAGGGTTGGTTGTTGACTCTGGTTCCATGTCTGTTCCCAGACCGTGGCTCTCTCTCTCTCTCTCTCTCTCTCTCTCTCTCTCTCTCTCTCTCTCTCTCTCTCTCTCTCTCTCTCTCTCTCTCTCTCTCTCTCTCTCTCTCTCTCTCTCTCTCTCTCTCCCTCTCTCTCTCTCTCTCTCTCTCTCTCTCTCTCTCTCTCTCTCTCTCTCTCTCTCTCTCTCTCTCTCTCTCTCTCTCTCTCTCTCTCTCTCTCTCTCTCTCTCTCTCTCTCTCTCTCTCTCTCTCTCTCTCTCTCTCTCTCTCTCTCTCTCTCTCTCTCTCTCTCTCCCTCTCTCTCTTGTAGGTTCTCTCAAACACAATAATGTGCAGCTGCCACTGTAAACACACATCACATTACTCAGAACAATATTGACATTCAATTCATTTCACATTCATAATATTTCAAATCGGTCAATGTGGGGATAACAGCAGATGACAGCAGACATGACCCTCAGGTACTTTAGATGCTCAGGTACTTGAAAACCCTGAAAATAACATCCTGTCCATTACTGCTAAAAAGAACATTGACTCTCGACTCAACACAAACATACAAACACACACATACAAACACACACACACACACACACACACACACACACACATCTCGTGCATTAGCTCACTATGCACATGCAGCTCTCGACTAACTTATTCATGAGCCAGACCAGAAATAGACTCCAGGATTTGATAAGAAAATGTTTTCTTTTAATCTGAGTTGCTGGGGAAGAACAGAGAGGGAAATATGTGTGAGAGAGAGGGTGAAAGATAGAGGGAGAGAAGAGAGGGGGTTGAGAGCTAAAGCCCTCAAATCCTTATTGACTGTTGTATAATATACATGCATGTGGGTATGCATATGGTGAATGGAACGTATGGCGAATGGAACGTATGGTGAATGGAACTTATTATGGTGAATGGAACGTATGGTGAATGGAACTTATTATGGTGAATGGAACTTATTATGGTGAATGGAACGTATGGTGAATGGAACTTATTATGGTGAATGGAACATATGGTGAATGGAACGTATGATGAATGGAACGTATTATGGTGAATGGAACTTATTATGGTGAATGGAACGTATGGTGAATGGAACTTATTATGGTGAATGGAACTTATTATGGTGAATGGAACGTATGGTGAATGGAACGTATGATGAATGGAACTTATTATGGTGAATGGAACTTATTATGGTGAATGGAACTTATTATGGTGAATGGAACGTATGATGAATGGAACTTATTATGGTGAATGGAACGTATGATGAATGGAACTTATTATGGTGAATGGAACGTATGGTGAATGGAACTTATTATGGTGAATGGAAAGTATGGTGAATGGAACGTATGATGAATGGAACTTATTATGGTGAATGGAACTTATTATGGTGAATGGAATGTATGATGAATGGAACTTATTATGGTGAATGGAACGTATGATGAATGGAACTTATTATGGTGAATGGAACTTATTATGGTGAATGGAACTTATTATGGTGAATGGAACGTATGATGAATGGAACTTATTATGGTGAATGGAACGTATGATGAATGGAACTTATTATGGTGAATGGAACTTATTATGGTGAATGGAACGTATGGTGAATGGAACTTATTATGGTGAATGGAACGTATGATGAATGGAACTTATTATGGTGAATGGAACTTATTATGGTGAATGGAACGTATGGTGAATGGAACTTATTATGGTGAATGGAAGTGTATTTTTCAATGAGATATACAGTGGGGTCTGAAATGATTGATACCCTTGATAAAGATGAGCAAAAATGAATAAATAATTCAATTACTGAGCTATATTGAATGCAAAAAATTAGGAGATTATAATATTTTCTTCTAATACATTTGCTCAGAAAAATGGATTTTGTTTAACAAGTAATATAAAGTTGTCCGTCTGCGCTTATAGACTACCCTCTATAATTCAAACCCCAGGTTTTCAATGGGATTCAAGTCCGGAGACTGAGATGACCATTGCAAAATGTTGTTTTTTTGGTCAATTAACCATTTCCTGTAGATGTTGATGTGTGCTTGGGGTTATTGTCTTGCTGGAAGAGTCACTTGCAGCCAAGTTTCAGCCTCCTGGCAGAGGCAACCAGGTTTTTGGCAAAAATATCCTGTTCTGGGTAAAGTTCATGATGCCATTGACCTTAACAAGGGCCCCAGGACCAGTGGAAGCAAAATAGCCCCATAACATCAAACATCCACCACCATATTTTACTGTAGGTATGGGGTTATTTTCTTCTTATGCATCCTTATTTCGTCACTAAACCCACCACTGGTGACCAAAGAGCTCTATTTTCATGTCATCTCATCAAAGCACCGGTTTCAATGAAAGTGTCAATGCCATTTAACCAAGTGCCAATGGTGAAAACTGGAGTGTTAATAATTTTGACCTCTATCTTTTTGAGAAAAAAAAATATATTACTTGTTAAATCAAATCTCTTTCTCTGAGCAATTCTATTAGTATAAAATAATATCATTTCCCATTCTTTTTAGCATACAATATAGCTCAGTATTTGAATTATTTATTTAATTTTTGCTCATGGGTGTCAATCATTTCAGACCCCATTGCAAAAAATGCCATTATGTTAACACATTAGAAAATGGTCAGGGGACTGGAGGTTCACTTGATGATGTGCTGAAAGGCCGGGATTCAATCCGATTGCGGGTTATAGGCATTGCGTTTTTTAAAGGTAATGTTACTGTATTCGTGGAGATTTCAATTAATGGTAAACGCTGCATATGTGATCCGTTTCAGGAAACTAGGTGTATGTCGCAAGTCACGACTTCACAGGACAGCAGTTTGATTGTTTTATTTATTTATCAAAATTCATTTTTTTGTCAGAAATGCTTTCTGGAACATGTGGACTTTTATGTGCCTTAATAACAAACTTGTTATCTGTAAATACAAATACATTTGTTAAATTACGAGCCTAGTCAGTTTAGCCACAAAACTAGACAGGAACCTTCCCGATAGCCATGATTGGCTGAGATAATGAGTGGGCTGGACATGCCGAGAGATGAGTTTCAGATTGGTCTGCGGTGTAGCATCTTGTGTGAAAAAAATGAGCTACTTGTTATGCGTAGATACTCCTTTCTACTGCAATTTTTTAGAAATATATAATGTTAGCAACAGCAAATATGTTGCTACTGTGTTCAATAACATTGCTGCCCTGAATTCATCAGCCACTATCGACAAAGGTCAGTGGGAAAAAGTTGTGATGGAGTACTTTCTGGAGGACGCCGGTACCATGCTGACTCTCTCTGAAAATGAATCAGACAATGAGGAAATCCCTGATTTAGGTAAAAACATTTTCATTGAAGAATACATTGTAGAGTCTTCTGATGACAGTGATGGGGAAGAAACGGCGATCAACAGTGTTGTTGTCACGGAGGAAGTTGACCGAGTTTTGAAACCAGTGGAATGTCTGGTAGGAGCAGAGGATGATAAGGAGATGAATAGAATTCTGGTGTTTGATTACAAATGCAGAGGGAGTCGAAAACAGAACACAGAAGGCTGATGATCTGACGATTCTTATGGCATTGCACACGGTCAGTACGAACCAGAGTGACTTGACACAACGGGCCAAGCAAGCTGTACAAACAAAACGGAAACGGCACAGGACGTCTTATTTAATGAAAGGGGTTGCAGTCTGCCGTGAAGCGTTCATCCATGTATACGGGTAAGAGTCTAGCTACAGTTTCAGATATTATGCCATTTCACATTGCTAGTTATAGCCTAATGTTAGCTAGCTAACTAGCTAACATTGAACCTATTTGGTTAATTTTAGCTAGCTATGACAATCAGTTTGTATTGCTAGTACTCTATGGATTGGGATTATGGCTAATTGTTTAGCTAGCTCGTTAGCTACATGTCTAAACAAAAGACTGCAAGTTAAAGCTTACTGTTAGCTAGCTAGCTGACGACCCATCAAGTTAGCCAGGTGTGTCTGATGGTGATTACGGCTATATATTGTATAATAATGCTAAAATATTTGTATCTGGAATTTGTCTTTCAGCATCAGTAGAACACGCCTGACTCTCCTCCACCAGTCATACAAGGAGAATGGTCTAATGCCTCCCATCAGAAAGAGAGTTGGCCCAAGCAAGCACAGGTTACACCTGAAGCATGAGGACTTGCAGCGAGTGGTGAACTTCATCCACAACTACGTAGAGGATAATGCAATGGTATTACCAGGTCGCCACCCAGGACACAAACACTTTGGTGGAAAGCTCAGATCAAGCAGTACCAGCACTTCAGGTGAATATCATTTTCATTGCATTGTATGAGGTTATTCTTCTTATCTAAACATGGGAGGTGAATTGATGTTGTGCAAGGTTGTAATGTCTTCTCAATTTGTTTTGTTATTTCCTGTTTTACAGCTTCTGCTGCGCAACGCTGACATGCTTCCTCCCATAGACGGTCTGCCTGTACAAGCACCACCTGGACTGGACACAGCTAGACAAACGTCTATATTTCTGAGAAGATCAGGGAGTTTTGCGATGAAGAGGCTAGGGACATCACATGCCCTGCACGAAAGTCAAGGGCAGGACAGAAACAGGCTGTCCGAATATAGATTCCCTTGTTCATGTGTGGTTCGGACGGACCAGTTATCAGCACTATCTGCCTCTGTTCTATTTGTTTATTGTATTTTATCCTGCTGCTCTGCCACTTTACCCCTAATTGTATGCATATAACTACCTCATCTATCACTGATATCTTTATTGATATTGTTCTTGTACATACTGTATATTATTTTATTTATATTGACACTATCTAGTTCTGATATTGCTACTATGCAAGTAACCATTTTGCTGTACCGTTTACACCTTCTGTAGAGACCCATCCACTTAGCAAGATGTGGCTGGGGGTTATAGCATTACTTTCACATGACCCATCAATTTAGACAAGTGTGTCTGGGTAAGCGTTATCTAATATTTATTTAAAATATATTTATCTGGACACTTTCTGTTTACCTGGAAATTTTCCTTATTGTAGGCTACTACTTTTACCACTTTTAGTCTTAATCTTTACTACACTACTCACTGTTTAGCACATGACCTCACATGTGAATCCTTAAAGAGATGGGTGGGGCTGGCTTAAGAGGGTGTGAACAATGCTGAATGGGTGTAGACAAAGAAGAGCTCTCCAGTAGGTACCAAAACATTCAAAGGCCATTTTCTCAAAAGTGAGTTTACAAGTTTATCAACTTTCAAATCAGAATTACTTTCCCATTGTTCCTCAAAAATGCAGTGTATGATATACCATATTGTATCTCTGAGTCTCTACTTTTATCCAATATAAAAAACACAATTGCAAATTCTGCTACATAAGACCAATTTGAGCCGGTCGGTCACATATGTCGGCTCAATCGGAAATTGCCTTTAAAAGCTGCAATGCTTATAACCCGCAATCGGATTGAATCCCAGCATAAGTGAGAGATTCTAAACGTGACATTCAGGTTACCACTCATCATTCTGTACTTAGGAGAGAGAGAGAGAGAGGGAGGGAGGGAGGGAGGGAGGGAGGGAGGGAGAGACAGAGAGAGAGGCCTGTAGAAAACGAGAGAATGAGAGAATTGAGAGAAATACTGTAAATGCGTTCTGTTGGTAATGAGATCTCTGTCTCAGCTCAGTAAAACCTGTGTGTGTCTTGTGTGTGTGTGTGTGTGTGTGTGTGTGTGTGTGTGTGTGTGTGTGTGCATATGGTAGTTAAGAGGTTAATACAGTGGAATGCCTCAGTGGCATATTGACTGTACAGGGCTAAATCTGCTGAGGCAAGCTCAGTGTTGCATCCAGCCCTAACCCCCACCCCCTGCTCTTTCTACACACACACACACACACACACACACACACACACACACACACACACACACACACACACACACACACACACACACACATACACAGCTAGGACCTGTCAGCCTCCACTATTCACCCTGCCTTTCCCTCAGCCCAGGCTGACATGTGATTGGCTAACCCTCCGTAAGGCTGAATCCAACAAAGCCTTTTACTCCTCCTATCCCTCGCTCCCCACCTCTCCCTCTGCAGAGGAGAAAAAGAAGGAGGGAACAAAAGAAAACAAGTAAGAAAACAAGCAGCTCTGGCTTTGATCCTCTCCTCCCCTCCTCCTCCTTCTTCTACTCTCTCTCTCTCTCTCTCTCTCTCTCTCTCTCTCTCTCTCTCTCTCTCTCTCTCTCTCTCTCTCTCTCTCTCTCTCTCTCTCTCTCTCTCTCTCTCTCTCTTCCGTCACCAAGTCCCTCTGGTTCTGCATCTGTTTTGGTTTGATGGCTCTATCTTTGAACACAGCAACTTAGAGAACAACCCTACGTTAGTTCTCTTTAGCTTTTGACCATATCCACAACCACAGACACTGAGTCTCTCTCTCACCAGCTCTACTGCACTTCTACCACCCTGTGGCTTTCTCACCACTACAGCTACAGAGGAACAAGCTTTCTCCACCTCCACTCACCGCATCCAGCTACAAGCAAACAGTCTCAATCAGCTAAGAGCAAACAGTCTCAACCAGCTACGAGCAAACAGTCTCAACCAGCTACGAGCAAACAGTCTCAACCAGCTACGAGCAAACAGTCTCAACCAGCTACGAGCAAACAGTCTCAACCAGCTACGAGCAAACAGTCTCAACCAGCTACGAGCAAACAGAGCAAGCCTCCAGCATCTAGCTACTGTACCAGCAGCAGCATCAGCAGACCTCAGTCTCGCCCTCCCCTCCCCTCCCCTCACTCCCTCCTCTTTTTCACTATCCCCTCCCTCCCTCGCCTCATCTCTCCCTCTCCTGACTGCATGGTGGGCTGTGGTACTGTACCGTCTGTGTAAATTCTCTTCCGCTGTGAAGGATCCCAGCCTCGGTGCACAAAGCCTGGGTATGCCAGCAAGCCCTCACCCCTGCTGCCCCGCCAGTCTCCCAGAACTGGACTTGAGCTTCTGATACAGCAAAGAGTAGAAGTGAGAGAGAAGAGAGAGAGAGAGAGAGAGAGAGAGAGAGAGAGAGAGAACTGAGAGTGTGAGAGAGAGACAGAGAGAGAGAGAGAGAGAGAGAGAGAGAGAGAGATCATTTAGAGTGAGATAGGTGGAAATTAGAGTGGATAGAACACCAAAAAGGAAGAAACAAACTGCGAGCGCTGAAGTTGAAGGGTGGCAAGTTACAGAAAGGAAAGACAAAAATAAAAAAGGAGAGAGGTACAGTAACAACGCCTCCCGGCTTCTTCTCTCTCTTCTCATTCCCTCTCTCTCTTTCTCTCTCTCTTCTCATTCCCTCTCTCTCTTTCTCTCTCTCTTCTCATTCCCTCTCTCTCTTTCTCTCTCTCTTCTCATTCCCCCTCTCTCTCTCTCTCTCTTCTCATTCCCTCTCTCTCTTTCTCTCTCTCTCTCTCGTACTTTCTCTCTCCTTTTTCCCTGTGGCAGAGAGCAGAAGAGTCTTCTAAAGATCCAAGCAGGAGTGAGTCGCCTGCGGAGCAGAGAACCAGAGAGCATTTCTGTCACGCTTCATAGAACCATCCAGAAAACCAGACTGACCATTCCGGAGACAGACGGACACTAAAATTCAACAACCAACTCACAAACAAACAACCAACCCACAACCAAAGTAGCGAACCCAGGGAGAAAACCAGCGAGTGAACAATCGGACTGAGGAACAGCAGAAGGAGCAACAGAAGGAAAACAGTCGGAGAGACAGAGAGAGAAAAGGAAGGAGAGTGCGCTGGCCTCACCGGTCCCCCTCCACATTCCTGTCTTCCACCCCCTGCTGCCCCTCTCGCCCTCGGCCGATATGATGATGTATTTTTGGGTGAGTACCTCGCCCGTTGGGGGGTATAAGGTGTGTGTTGTGGGGTGTGTAGGGAAATGCCTGGGGAATGGAGCTCTGGAGTGTTATATCTGATTGTATTTCCACTGCGATGGGGGCAATGTGAGAGGTCATCACACACACACGCACTCAAACACACACACTGTGAGAGAAAAATTTACATGTAACATGTTTACCTGCTTTGTTTAATATTAATAGTTAACAATCACATACTGGTCTACTAATGCTGTGTTTTTGTAAAGGGATGGTTTCTACTCCAGCTCTACTGCAGCTAGTCTAGGAGTGTGGTCAAGGATGTGGGCATTACTCGAGATAGGGGTATCTGGAGCTGACAATTGATTTATGAATGGTTGGGTGATAAAACCTACAGCATGCATTCCATAGAATGAGTTGGTGTTTGTGTAATGTAAGGTACCAGGGAGAGATGGCTCGGGTATGGATAAGGATGAGAGGAACCATGTCTTACGGGCCAAATACAATAAGAACAGTCTTCACTCCTTTCTCATATATCAAGTCTCACCTTGTGACCCATTCCACACATCTGCTGTTTGTTATGTAGAATAGGAAGGGGTATCGGGCTATAAAATATCTTTGTATTTTTTGTATGTCAGAGCTCTCGGCATCACACTTCAGAGTGTGGGGTCGACCAGCCTCATTATTGCAAGAATTAATCGATATTAAATAAAGATGATTGTTTGAAGAAATGACAAAGTCTTTCTCACTTGATTATAATTTCCACCACAACACACACATAAACCCACACACACACACACACACAACCCCCCTCCCACACACACACACACACACACACACACACACACACACACACACACACACACACACACACACACACACACACACACACACACACACACACACACACTGACAATAGCTTTAACTGTATCACACACTGGATGCAAACTTGCTGCATTTGTGGACTACTCTCTCTCTCTTTCTTTCTCTCTCTTTTTCTTTCTTTCTCTCTCGCTCTCTCTCTCTTTTTCTCTCTCTCTTTTTCTCTTTCTCTACATGATGTTGTTCTCTCCATCATGTGTAATGCAGCTTCCTGGCGTAAACCTGTGTTTCTGTCATGGGAACGAGGAGAGAGGGAGAGGAGAGGTGGGGAAAGAGGAGAGGGAGAGGAGAGAGGGAGAGGAGAGGGAGAGGAGAGAGGGAGAGGAGAGGTGGGGAAAGGGGAGAGGGAGAGGGAGAGGAGAGGGAGAGGAGGGGAAAGAGGAGAGGGAGAGGAGAGAGGGAGAGGAGAGGTGGGGAAAGAGGAGAGGGAGAGGAGAGAGGGAGAGGAGAGGTGAGGAAAGAGGAGAGGGAGAGGAGAGAGGGAGAGGAGAGGTGGGGAAAGGGGAGAGGGAGAGGAGAGAGGGAGAGGAGAGGGAGAGGTTGGGAAAGGGAGGGAGGGAGATGAGAGAGGGAGAGGAGAGGTGGGGAAAGAGGAGAGGGAGAGGAGAGAGGGAGAGGAGAGGTGGGGAAAGGGGAGAGGGAGAAGAGAGAGGGAGAGGAGAGAGGGAGAGGAGAGGTGGGGAAAGAGGAGAGGGAGAGGAGAGAGGGAGAGGAGAGAGGGAGAGGAGAGGTGGGGAAAGAGGAGAGGGAGAGGAGAGAGGGAGAGGAGAGGTGAGGAAAGAGGAGAGGGAGAGGAGAGAGGGAGAGGAGAGGTGGGGAAATAGGAGAGGGAGAGGAGAGAGGGAGAGGAGAGAGGGAGAGGAGAGGTGGGGGAAAGAGGAGAGGGAGAGGAGAGAGGGAGAGGAGAGGTGGGGAAAGAGGAGAGGGAGAGGAGAGAGGGAGAGGAGAGGTGGGGAAAGAGGAGAGGGAGAGGTTGGGAAAGGGAGGGAGGGAGATGTAGAGAGGGAGAGGAGAGGTGAGGAAAGGGAGAAAGGGAGAGGAGAGGTGGGAGAGAGATGGAGACGTAGGGAGGGAGAGGAGAGGTGGGAGAGGGAGGGAGGGAGATGTAGAGAGAGTCGGTGTAACAAGCTCCAGAGAGAGTCCGTATGTATATGTCTACACCCCCTTCTCCGTCCTCCTCTAGATGAATAGTGCCTAGTGGTGTATGTGTCTTGAAGGATTTAATGATGGTCTGAGTGGAGTGCTTGCCTGACCCCCCTCCCGTCTGTCTGTCTGTCTGCCTGTCTGTGAGTGTAGATGTGGAGCTAGCTAGCAGGGCTCTTTGATACAGGGCTGCTGCCTTGCAGCACAGTACAGTAAGTTACATGAATCATTCCCCTTCATCACTCTACCTCACCAGCACCCACCGCTAGACTGTGGTTGCATCTCAAATGGCACCATATTCCCTACATAGTGCACTATTTTTGACCAGAGCCTATGGGCCTTGGTCAAAGGTAGTGCACTTTATAGGGAGTAGGGTGCCATTTGGACATTACAAGTCTGTACCAGGAGCCACATAAACTCCAGATCAGCACAGCTAAATTCTAGATACAAGGGCCAAACATCACAAGCCCTACTCTTTGACAGAAACACGCATAACAAACATGCAAACAAATGCTGAGTATGTGAACTGAAAGGCAGTACAGTCCATATAATCATAGAGTGATTCACACATAGGAAGGGTGGAAGACAAGAGAGGGAGGAAGAGAGAGAGGAAGAGAGGGAGGAAGAGAGGAAGAGAGGGAGGAAGAGAGGGAGGAAGAGAGGTAGCACCATGAAGCGGGATCAAAGAGGAGTCCCACAGAGTGTTTGCGGAAGCATGGGATGAGGTAAAAGGTGATAGAGGAGAGGAAAGGAGATGAAAGGAGAAGAGATGGAGAGAGGAGAGGAGAGGAGAGGAGAGGAGAGGAGAGGAGAGGAGAGGAGAGGAGAGGAGAGGAGAGGAGAGGAGAGGAGAGGAGAGGAGAGGAGAGGAGAGGAGAGGAGAGGAGAGGAGAGGAGAGGAGAGGAGAGGAGAGGAGAGGAGAGGAGAGGAGAGGAGAGGAGAGGAGAGGAGGAATGTGGCTGCCTCCTCCTTCCCTCTTCAGTGTGTCTGTAAGCTAATAAATCATTTAGAGAGAGAGACGTGGAGAATAGTTCTGTGTTGCAAACAGTTGACCTCCTCGTTTGTCCTCATTTCACTTTCTCTGTCTACTTTAGTAGACAGAGGAGCTTTTCCCATCTACTCTACTGTATCTATCTACCACAGTGGCTTGAATAGCAGAGGTACAGTAGCAGGGGAATCAGCTGAGGATTACATTTGGTTTTGGATTTGACACCACTGATACTCGATGGATTACATGTCTTTCAACTACATACTGTCATCTCTGTTTTTACCCGCCCTGTGCCATATCAGTCAGGGATCCTATCACCCCGTCCCCTACCAATCACCAATTAAATTACTTAAATTATTCTCAGCAGTCTTGAGGGAATGATCTATCTATGAGATTGGGGCCGGTATGTGTTATCCAATGGGTTCATTAGAACCTGCATTGTTTCTGTACTCTTTGATCTGTTCATTCATTAGCTCCCCTGGGTGCTCCAATGTGTGTGTGTGTATGTGTGTCACTGTGCTTACGTGCCTATGTGTGTGTGTGTGCGTGTGTGTGTTTTCTTGTATCCCTGTGAACCCCTTAGGGAGAGTGTGTGTCTCTCTGTGGTCTCTGTGGTTATAGACTAATCCCTGTAGGCCTGTACGTCGATGGCCATTACCATCACACTAAAACATGCTGGGTTATAAACTACCCAATTTGTGTTATTTGGTAGGAGCACAATGCTAGCTTCTTTGGACAGTTGGTTGTGTGAATAACCCAACATATTGGTTGGGTTCATTTAAGCATCAGCTGAGTTTTTATTCACTTTCGTTCTGGGTTGACCCAGCAGCTGGATCTTTTTAATGCAAGTCATAGGTTATTTTCAGGAGGTGTGGCCTATAAGGGGTGTGGCTATCAGATAGTCACTTTTGGCCACCCGTGAGAGTAAATGTAATTTCTGTTTATCATGTTAAGTTTGTACACTGCAAATTAAAGTGTTCCTTGAATGTTTTTGCACATCACATATTTTAATATTAAATTAATACAATTAATATTTACATATTGTAACGAAGTGGTAACTATCCCAACATTGGGATATGCATAGGCTCTTGATGAATACATACACTTGTAATTTATAAGCTAGAAAAGCGTCAGTGTTCAACCTTTACATACATGATAACAATACAACAGAGCAGATGAACCAGAATCACATTTACTCTGACGGGTGGCCAAAAAGAACTATCTGAAAGCCACACACCTACTAAGCCATGCCTCCAGCCTTCTGATCTGACCGCTGGGTCATATCTCAATAACCCAGTATCAATAACCCTCGCTCTTTTTAAAGAAAACAACCCAACTAAGTGACCCAATGCCTGCAACCCAGCAGTTGGGTCCTCCAATCAGCCCAGAAATTATTTTTTTGGAGTGCACCGCCATTGCCGCTGCGTCTCCTGGTCTCCCGGTCTCCCTCCTCTCATTCACCCCTCCTGCTGATATCCTTTTCTACTGCAAAGAGAGAATCCCATGAATCCTCTCTCATCTTCTGCTCCCCTCTTTAATCTTCTTATCGACACAGAGATTACACAGCGCCGCGCTTGTAAGAACTAGGAACACAGCGCACGATGAGGGGCGCGGAGGGAACGGGGATGGATAAGAAAGAAGAGGACACAGAGAGGGTGAGAGGAGAAAGAGTGATAGAAAGAAGAGAGAGAAAAAAGAGAGAGAGTAAAAGAGAGCGAGAGGGAGAGAGATAGAGAGTGCATTAGAGGGTGTGAGGTCCCATCACCCATCATTAGCTCTGTTTACATACGTACCACCGGAGGAAAGGTCACCATCCCCACAGTGTCTTTTCGCCTCGGCGACAATGTGTTATCTTTCCTCTCAGCGGCTCTGACTAACCCCAGATCAGGGACTGCATCCCAAATGGCACCCTATTCCCTATGGGCCCTCGTGCACTACATACGGAATAGTGTGCCATTTGGGGCAGGATCAGGGTGTAGCGGCTGCCAGCCAGCCGGTACTCCTGTTGGATTGTGGGATAGGAGGGCAGAGGGCCTGGAGGACACAGAAGAGAGTCAAGTGGGATCAGGAGCGAGGAAGGAGGAATGGAGGGGTGGAAGAGAGGTGGAATAGCAGGAGGATGAATGGAGCACTGGAAGAGAGGTGGAATAGCAGGAGTAGGAATGAAGGGGTGGAAGTGACATTAACATTATAGGTTATTGAGCGATTTGAAGGGATTTATAGGTCAGGGCTAGAGACTGTGGCAGAGAGAGAGAGAGAGAGAGAGAGAGAGAGAGAGAGAGAGAGAGAGAGAGAGAGAGAGAGAGAGAATGAGAGAGAGAGAGAGAGAGAGAGAGAGAGAGAGTGGGAGAGAGAGAGAGAGAGAGAGAGAGAGAGAGAGAGAGAGAGAGAGAGAGAGAGAGAGAGAGAGAGAGAGAGAGAGAGAGAGAGAGAGAGAGAGAGAGAGAGAGAGAGAGAGAGAGAGAGAGAGAGAGAGAGAGACTGCTACTCCAGTGAGACCCAGCTCTCTCTCACACACACACACACACTTTTCCAGCTCTGCAGCAGTTCTCTTATAAATTACCTGTGCGTTTTACTCAGGCCTGTTTTCACATTCATCCTCTTCTCTCTCCTCTCTTGTTTTCACAATCTTCCTCTTCTCTCTCTCTCTCCTCTCTTGTTTTCAAATGTTTCCTCTCTTCTGTTGTTCTCTCTTTTTTACTTTCACTCTCTTTACTTTACTGCTGTTTTCCCTTGTCCTGCATCCCCCTTCCCCTACTTTATTCCCCTCTCTCCCCCTTCTTTTTCCCCTTTCCCTCCCTCCCTCCTTTCCCTCCCTCCCTCCCTCTCTCTCTCTCCTTGTGTACCAGGTCATCCAGGGAGGTTCAGTACTGTTTGAAGTCAGCTGCTGCTTTCAACCCCAACGCCTTTGTTCCCCAATCCCACAGCTTGAGCTTGACATCAGGCAATGTGTATGTGTGTGTTTGAGTGTTTGTGTGTGTGTGTGTGTGTGTGTGTGTATTTAATACAAGTCTAATGAGTATACCATAGGACCCAGGGTGATTACTAGAAATAGACTTCAATTTCGGATGTTTGAAAAGCTCTTGAGAACGTCGATATATGCCTTCCTCGATGCTCACCCCAAAAAACGGAAATACTTTTGCCCAGCACTGGCAAGACCTTATGATGCTCGGAGGCGAAGTCCTAACCTTAACCACTCTGAATTAATACCTAAACTTTACACTTTGAGTTGTTTCCGTTTTAACCCTGTAACCATGCAGAATCAACACTTTAACCATATGTAATTAATGTGTAAAAAATAGACATTCATCCATAACACGTCAAGTTTCGAAGTGAAACTATGACATCTTGTTGAGTATACCAAGGATTGTCTCCAAAGAATGACTCTCAATGGCATACTCCTGGTGTCCTCTCTCCTCTCTCCTCACCTCCTTCTCAAAACCCATTGGAGGAAAAGGTCAGAGGGGCGGGACCTCTGGATTTCTCATCGAATGGGTTTTGAGAAGGAGGCAAGGAGAGAAGGTGAGATTATCACATGCACTCATACCTACTTCCTCAACTCCATACCTGTAATGCATTCAGCTCCACCAATGAGCTTCCACAAAGATTCAAGGTCAGACGCCAGATTGTATTGTTTGGCCGATGTTCCTTCCTGTTGGGAAACCAGTTTTTATCCAGATTATTTTGTTAATACACTACTTATTTCTGCTATTCCTGCACCTTAAATACTATATATCATGTAAATATAAACCTTGCATCTCACCTTCATCTGTTTTGAATGGGCCCCATGTGCAACTGGCTTAAATTGGCAGCTCCATGCGGTGACTGGGTTTCGGAGTCAGGGTTTAGTTGATCCCAGTGAGACCTGTGTGTAGGAACTGGGTTATAGGCCTTTTATCCTAGTCTTACACAGGCCTCTCAGCTGAAACCACATGATTTTCCCATATATAGCTGCTGTCTGCCAGTGATACTATGTCCTGAGCTGTACTCAACTCTGAGACATACTG
Organism: Coregonus clupeaformis; assembly: GCF_020615455.1. NCBI lineage: Eukaryota > Metazoa > Chordata > Actinopteri > Salmoniformes > Salmonidae > Coregonus > Coregonus clupeaformis. The sequence continues at coordinate 40,466,616 of NC_059222.1, read as the reverse complement.
AATTAGGTTGTTTAGAGTGAAACAGGCAAACATACCTTGGTAAAGAAATAGTGTGTATACAATGGACAGGTATGGGCATGCTGGAGGGATGGTGGAGGAATTATGTCAACTGTGTCATGTTATCTGGTGCTACAGCGGTGTGCGTGTGTGTATGTTTGCACGTGTACATGTTTCTGGGGACCTTGTGTCTGTTCGCAATGCTTGTGTGTCAAACATTTGGAGAAAAAAATGGTGTCGTCCTTGAGGCCCCAATTAAATGTGTCAATCAGCTGTGCATAAATTGATCCGATGCTGTCGCACAACCACGTAATCAACAGGTAGACATACATTACCAGTCAAAAGTTTGGACACACCTACTCATTCAAGGGTTTTTCTTTATTTTTACTATTTTCTACATTGTAGAAGAATAGTGAAGATATCACAACTATGAAATAACACATATGGAATCATGTAGTAACCAAAAAAGTGTTAAACAAATCAAAATATATTTTATATTTGAGATTCTCCAAATAGCCACCCTTTGCCTTGATGACAGCTTTGCACACTCTTGCCATTCTCTCAACCAGGTTCACCTGGAATGCTTTTCCAACAGTCTTGAAGGAGTTCCTACATATGGTGAGCACTTGTTGGCTGCTTTTCCTTCACTCTGCGGTCCAAATCATCCCAAACCATCTCAATTGGGTTGAGGTCGGGGGATTGTGGAGGCCGGGTCATCTGATGCAGCACTCCATCAGTCTGCTTCTTGGTAAAATAGCCCTTACACAGCATGGCGGTGTGTTGGGTCATTGTCCTGTTGAAAAATAAATGATAGTCCCACTAAGCCCAAACCAGATGGGATGGCATATCGCTGCAGAATGCTGTGGTAGCCATGCTCATGAAGTGTGCCTTAAATTCTAAATAAATCACAGACAGTGTCACCAGTAAAGCACTCCCACAACATAACACCTCCTCCTCAATGCTTTACGGTGGGAAATACACATACGGAGATCATCCGTTAACCCACACCGCATCTCACAAAGACACAGTGGTTGGAACCACAAATCTCCAATTTGGACTCCAGATCAAAGGACATATTTCCACCGGTCTAATGTCCATTGTTTGTGTTTCTTGGCCCAAGCAGGTCTCTTCTTCTTATTGGTGTCCTTTAGTAGTGGTTTCTTTGCAGCAATTCGACCAGGCCTGATTCACACAGTCTCCTCTGAACAGTTGATGTTGAGATGTGTCTGTTTACTTGAACTCTGTGAAGCATTTGGGCTGCAATTTCTGAGGCTGGTAGCTCTGAACTTATCTTCTGCAGCAGAGGTAACTCTGGGTCTTCTATTCCTGTGGCGGTCCTCATGAGAGCCAGTTTCATCATAGCGCTTGATAGTTTTTGCGACTGCAGTTGAAGTTCTTGAAAAGTTCCGTATTGACTGACCTTCGTGTCTTAAAGTAATGATGGACAGTTGTTTCTCTTTGCTTATTGGAGCTGTTCTTGCCATAATATGTGTAAGGGTTGGTGTGAGGTGTGACCCAGGTGTGGTGCAGGATAGACAGTAGGCAGTAGGCAAGGATGGGGAAACAAGGATCTTTACTGGTGGTCCAAAAACCAGGATACAAAACAACGGACTATTCACGAAAACAAATGAGGAGCAAATAAGTCTCCAAAAAACAGGCTGACAGCAAACAATACGAAATACTAACTCTAACTAAATACTAACTAAAACAAAATGACACAGGGGGAACACTTCTCGAGTACATGTAACTCCGTCACGTGATCCAACACTGATACGTACTGCTTGACATCAAGGAACTAGCAGAGAAAACTGAGCAAAGGAACACAGGGAAGTGAGGGCATAAATACACAAGTGAATCAGATAGACACAGGTGACACCAATAGGCAGATAATTAGTAAAAATAAAGAAAAACCCTTGAATGAGTAGGTGTGTCCAAACTTTTGACTGGTAGTGTATATGTTTCTATACATTTAGGCAAATTCATATGTGATTTAGTTATCTGACAAAACAGCTCAATGAGGAGCTGTAATGGTATGGATATAACTTGTAGGGCATCATAGGTTGTTTATGTTATAGCTATTGAAATATAATCAAATTGTTATTTGTTTTTCAGATTCAGGTGGTTTTAGAATGAAGGCAAAATTATTTTGTGTTTTAGCTCCGAACAGAGAAACATATAATTTAAAACACATTTTGACTAAAACCATGTTTGTGTTTCCACCGATGTGTTTTACCCCTTACTTCATAAAAATGTATCACCTGTTATTTATGAAACTACAGTAGTGGGTGCAAACTCGTCTTGGGTCTTGAATTACAGAGAACTCTCTGACTTAAATTTAAGATACAGTATATTTCAGTAGCAGATCAGAGCCAAAAGATTTAACACAAACCTAATATTAACAATAAAACCCTTGTGGAACCTATATATTATTATATTCAAACCTAATATTCAAACCTAATATTCAAACCTAATATTCAAACCTAATATACTAACCTAATATTCTAACCTAATATTCAAACCTAATATTCAAACCTAATATTCTAACCTAATATTCTAACCTAATATTCTAACCTAATATTCTAACCTAATATTCTAACCTAATATTCTAACCTAATATTCCTTCAGAAATGTCTGTAGATATATTGATTGTTCTGTCAGTGGGATCTAGAGATGATGTTCTCTGCTCTCACTTTCTGGACCGGTTGATTTGACGTGTGTGACAGCTTAATTTGACAGCCACAGTGTGGCTTGATTCTGTCTCCTTGAGGACATCCAGAGAGAGAGCGATGGTTGCTATGCTGGCCTAACTTTGTTGGCTCACCTTTACTGGACACTTTTATGCAATGTTTTGAGCAGAGGAGCAGAGTTGGAGTTTCAAGAAGAAATGCAGACGTTTAAAACATTTACATAAAGTCAATAAAGTTATTTCATAAAGAAAGATTACTTCTGTTGTATATTTTCATTTTTTTGGGGTCCCTTTCAGTGACAATAGTCAGATTGTGCACTTTCAATATCTTACTTTATCCGTTAAGAATATAATTATATAAAACTGTCAACAATATATAGCTAAACTGTCAAACATAGTTATAACATCAGTTTATAAAGTTAAATCCCAAAATGTCAGAACAGTGCCTTAGGACAGATAATGCCACACTAAGCCACTTTACGGTTGATCTCATTATTGTTTGCATATTTATTAAGCCGATCTATGCATTATTTCAACAGTAGAAATAGCTAATCATATCACCTGCCTAACTACAAAAGGTCATTAGAATATAATTTCATTAAGTACACAAAAACAGACAAGTACCTTGTGACGCCACAGTTTGATATCATTATTGTTTGCGTACTTATTAAAGCCAATTACAGTATCTTAGTAAACCTGGTTAATAAGAGGTCATTATCAACATACTTCCCACTGGTTCGACTCCGCTGCTAACATTAATTCAACATTTTTTATTTTATTTTTACGTCATTTAGCAGACGCTCTTATCCAGAGCAACTTACAGGAGCAATTAGGGTTAAGTGCCTTGCTCAAGGGCACATCGACAGATGTTTCACCTAGTCAGCTCAGGGATTAGAACCAGCGAACTTTCGGTTACTGGCACAACGCTCTTAACCACTAAGCTACCTGCCGCCCTACATTAATTCAATAATGTAGTTTAGTCACAATTAAGACCCAACTACAACCTTGTTTCACATCCATTTCATTTGGCCCAGGAATGTACTGTCTTGTGATAACTTAATGTTTCACTGCATATGTAATTATACTAGAATTAATATCACACACTGTAATTGGTTAGCAGGCTACAGTACAGTAAGTAATAGCAATCATATTTTCTCATTGATACTTGGCACCGTAACGTTCTGTTACTGTACAATAATTAGGATAGACTGATGGCTTTCTGTGAAACATCTACAATAAAGAAGATGAGTTTCAACTTTCTGATCTCATTACACAATCTCTATTACGTACTAGAAATATTAGCTAATTATTGAAAGCATTATGTGACCTGTTTTGTAACGTGCTGAACTGCAATATCAGCAACAAATACTGTACATAGAGAACTTTCAACAGCACAGTGAAACACACACACGCACACGCACACACAAGCACACACGCATGCACATACGCACACACACACACACACACACACACACACACAATATGTAACAGTATGTTCAGCAGTTTCTATGTCTTCATAAATCATGTATTGTCTATTTTGGCTGAAGGCCAGCTATGCAGGCTTGGAATTACATATGTATCTGTGGATTACTGTTAAACCTGACTCCTTCGATGTGTGTGTGTGTGTGTATGTACAGTTGAAGTCGGAAGTTTACATACACCTTAGTAAATACCTTTAAACTATTTTTTTCACAATTCCTGACATTTAATCCTAGTAGAAATTCCCTGTCTTAGGTCAGTTAGGATCACCACTTTATTTTAAGAATGTGAAATGTCAGAATAATAGTAGAGAGAATGATTTATTTCAGCTTTTATTTTTTTCATCACATTCCCAGTGGGTCAGAAGTTTACATACACTGAATTAGTATTTGGTAGCATTGCCTTTAAATTGTTTAACTTGGGTCAAATGTTTTGGGTAACCTTCCACAAGCTTCCCACAATAAATTGGGTGAATTTTGGCCCATTACTCTTGACAGAGCTGGAGTACCTGAGTCAGGTTTGTGGGCCTCCTTGCTCGTACACGCTTTTTCAGTTCTGCCCACACATTTTCTATAGGATTGAGGTCAGGGCTTTGTGATGGCCACTCCAATACCTTGACTTTGTTGTCCTTAAGCCATTTTGCCACAACTTTGGAAGTATGCTTGGTGTCATTGTCCATTTGGAAGACCCATTTGCCACCAAGCTTTAACTTCCTGACTGATGTCTTGAGATGTTGCTTCAATATATCCACATAACTTTCCTTCCTCATGATGCCAACTATTTTGTGAAGTGCCCCAGTTCCTCCTGCAGCAAAGCACCCCCACAGCATGATGCTGCCACCCCCGTGCTTCACAGTTGGGATGGCGTTCTTCGGCTTGCAAGCCAACCGCTTTTTCCTCCAAACATAACGATGGTCATTATGGCCAAACAGTTCTATTTTTGTTTCATCAGACCAGAGGACATTTCTCCAAAAAGTACGATCTTTGTCCCCATGTGCAGTTGCAGACCGTAGTCTGGCTTTTTTATGGCGGTTTTGGAGCAGTGGCTTCTTCCTTGCTGAGCGGCCTTTCAGGTTAGTCTCCCGAGTGGCGCAGTGGTCTAAGGCACTGCATCGCAGCGCTAACTGTGCCACTAGATCCTGGTTCGAATCCAGGCTCTGTCGCAGCTGGCCGTGACCGGGAGACTCATGGGCGGCGCACAATTGGCCCAGGGTAGGGGAGGGAATGGCCGGCAGGGATGTAGCTCAGTTGATAGAGCATGGCGTTTGCAACGCCAGGGTTGTGGGTTCGATTCCCACGGGGGGCCAGTATAAAATATGTATTCACTAACTGTAAGTCGCTCTGGATAAGAGCGTCTGCTAAATGACGTAAATGTATATAGGACTCGTTTTATTGTGGATATAGATAGTTTTGTACCTGTTTCCTCCAGCATCTTCACAATGTCCTTTGCTGTTGTTCTGGGATTGATTTGCACTTTTCGCACCAAGGTACGTTCATCTCTAGGAGACAGAACGGCTGCGTGGTCCCATGGTGTTTGTACTTGCATACTATTGTTTGTAGAGATGAACGTGGTACGTTCAGGCATTTGGAAATTGCTCCCAAGGATGAACCAGACTTGTGGAGGACTACCATTTTTTTTTCTGAGGTCTTGGCTGATTTCTTTTGATTTTCCCATGATGTCAAGCAAAGAAGCACTGAGTTTGAAGGTAGGCCTTGAAATACATCCACAGGTACACCTCCAGTTTACTCAAATGATGTCAATTAGCCTATCAGAAGCTTCTAAAGCCATGACATCATTTTTTTAAATGTTCCACGCTGTTTAAAGGCACAGTCAATTTAGTGTATGTAAACTTCTGAACCACTGGAATTGTGATATAGTGAATTATATGTGAAATAATCTGTCTGTAACCAATTGTTGGAAAATTACCTGTGTCATGCACAAAGTAGATGTCCTAACTGACTTGCCAAAACTATAGTTTGTAACAAGACATTTGTGGAGTGGTTGAAAAAAAGAGTTTTTATGACTCCAACCTAAGTGTATGTAAACTTCCAACTTCAACTGTATGTTATGTCGCTGTAAGACCTTTTCAGAGTGTGTGTTGGAGTGGGAGACAGAGCTTGTACAGTGAGAAGGTGTGTGTGTGTGTGTGTTTGAGACTGAAACGGAGAGAGAGATTGTGTAAGGTCGTACAGCAGTTTGTGTGCTTGTGGACTGTATGTCTGTGAATGTCTCTTCTTTGCTACACCTTCCCTTACTCTGAAGACCCTGGGTTTACTATTAAACCCCTTTTTATTTTTTTCCTCAAAGTGAAATGACTCTCCTCTAATTTCCCCTCTCCTTCTCCCTCTCTTTTCTCCCTCCATCCATCCCTCCATTAATATTTAAAGTGGCACCTTGAGCGAACTCCTAAAAACCTGGGCATGGGGATCGTGTTCACCAGAGCCTTTAATCCAGCTGAATTAGAGGTTTAATAGCACACAGCCATTTGTAGATTACTGGGTTTACACTCCTGGGACCGGGCTCTCTGCATCTCTCTCTGCTGCTGGAACACACACGCACAGACACACACACACACACACACACACACACACACACACACACACACGGGCATTGGTATGCTCGTGTTCTCACACACACACAAATGCACGTCGGCGCACGCACGCACACACACACACACAGAGAATGCGCGAACGTAAGCCTGTCCGCACATCTCACACACCAACAATAGCGTGGTCCTCTGTAGCTCAGCTGGTAGAGCACGGCGCTTGTAACGCCAAGGTAGTGGGTTAGATCCCCGGGACCAGCCATACACAAAAAAAATTGTGCACGCACGACTTTAAGTCGCTTTGGATAAAAGCGTCTGCTAAATGGCATATTATTATTATTATATTATAACAAACTCTCACAGTCTCACTGCAGAATTAGACGTTCATCGACATTCTCCAAACGTCACATTTAGAAGTTAAGGGTTAAGTTTAGTCACTCAGTCCAAATGGTTAAGGTAAGGGTTAAGGTTTGGGATAGGGTTAAAATAAAAAATAAGTAACTGTGTTCTCGACTGGGATCAAACACACAACCTTCTGATCCAGATTCATGGTTTACACCCGTCCACAACGCCTTAGCAAACCTCAAGTCTACTTGATGGTAATAGCGCTCACTGTTGCCCCTAGTGGACGGTTTTGAAGGCATTTCCCAACGTCCTCAGGACATGGATAGATGTCCAATTTCGAGGTCAATCTTGAACGACCTGGATGCTCACACACGCATACACACATACAAACACACACACACGCACACACACACACACACACACACACACTCACACACACTCACACACGCACACACTCACTCACGCACGCACGCACGCACACACGCACACACATACACAAACACAAACGCACACACACGCAAACACAAACACACACGTACACACACACGTAAACACAAACACACACGCACACACAGACACACACACACATGCAAACACACACACACACACACACGCAAACACACACACACACGCAAACACACACACGCACACATACACACACACACACACACGCAAACACACACACGCCAACACACACACAAACACCCCCACCCCCACGCCCACATACACACGATCCTGCATCGGGGACATGTATAAGCTGTAATTCTGGTGGTGCAAGCGTTGCATGCAGCAGGATCAAACAGGGCATATCTGGACTCGTATCATTTGCCAGAGATGACAACTGTCTGTGTCCTGGATGGAGATAAGAGCCGGTACAGCCAGCCCTGTTTGTTTTTGAGAATCCCACGTAGGGGAAGTCCTTAACTCTTGTCGTCAGAAGGAGATGCTGTCGTTGTTCTGCAGCAGAGCCTCAAATACAGAGAGAGAGAGACGGAGAAGAGTGGGACTAGAATATACAGTCAATATGCAGTCTTCGAAATTAAGAGGATGTTTTTCTTTAGCAGTAACAACTAGGATATGTGAGTTTAAAGGTATCTTTATTATATGAAATAGGATTTTATGACATGTTTTGGGGTCCCTGAAATGTTAACATCAAATTTCTGGATTGAATGTGCGTGGAAAATTGAATGTGCGTGGAAAAAACTACTGAAAAGCAATAGGTTCACGGCAACGCATTACCCAAGGGGAGACTGTGTGTGTGTGTGAGTGGCAGGGTGGCAAGTTGGTGGAATGTCATGTTGGATGTAGCACTGGTCGCTGACACGTCTGCATTGGTCTGCATGGCTTCAGAACCTACCAATACGCGCACACACACACACACAATGCCAGCTGTTACCCCTTTCCTCAACAACTGCACCAGTTGCTACACACACACCGGCCCAACACACACACCGCGCCAACACACACACACCGCCCCAACACACAAACCGATCTCTGTTGCAGGCAGAATGTCCGCTTATTGTGTTTCTGAGTGTGAACAATGCTGTTGTGAATAATATAGTTTGCATTAATGCACAGTCATTATTCACTGAGGAATGTACAGTACAGTAACTATACATTACAGTATATTTATAGTTATAAACTGAGTGGTTCGAGCCCTGAATGCTGAATGGCTGACAGCCGTGGTATATCAGACCGTATACGACGGGTGTGACAAAACATTTATTTTTACTGCTCTAATTACATTGGTATATGACCAATATACCATGGCTAAGGGCTGTGTCCAGGCACTCCGCATTGCGTCGTGTTAAGTATAGCCCTTAGCCATGGTATATTGGCCTTATACCACACCCCCTCATGTAATTGCTTAATTACATAGTATAGTACATTACAGTGTCTATATACAGTATGTGGTCCTCTGTAGCTCAGTTGGTATAGCATGGTGCTTGCAAAGCCAGGGTAGTGGGTTTGATTCCTGGGACCACTCATATAAAAAATGTATGCACACTTTACTAAGTTTCTTTGGATAAAAGCGTCTGCTAAATGTCCTAATATCTGAATTATAGTAATTTAGCAGACGCTCATATACAGAGCGACTTACAGGAGCAATTAGGGTTAAGTCTCTTGCTCATGAGCACATTGACAGATTTTTTATCCAGTCGGCGATTCAAACCAGCAACATTTCAGTTACTGGCACAACACTCATAACCTGTAGGCTACCTGCCGCCTCTTAGATAGTGTCAGCTATTGTCCCCCTTGTCCTCTTGGATTGTAGGAAAATATACACTGAGTATACAAAACAGTAAGACATAGACTGACCAGGTGAATCCAGGTGAAAGCTACGATCCCTTATTGATGTCACTTGTTAAATACACTTTAATCAGTGTAGATGAAGGGGAGGAGACAGGTTAAAAAATTATTTTTAAGCCTTGAGACAATTGAGACATGGATTGTGTATGTGTGTCATTCAGAGGTTGAATGGGCAATACAAAATATTTAAGTACCTTTGAACGGGAAATAGTAGTAGCTTCCAGGCACACCGGTTTGTGTCAAGAACTGCAACGCCGCTGGGTTTTTCACTCTCAACAGTTTCCTGTGTGTATCAAGAATGGCCCACACAACTGTGGGAAGCATTGGAGTCAACATGGGCCTGCATGTGGAATGCTTTCAACACCTTGTAGAGTCCATGCCCCGACGAATTGAGGCTGTTCTGAGGGCAAAAGTTGGGGGGTGCAGCTCAATATTAGGTGTTCTTAATGTTCTGTACACTCAGTGTATATTATCTCCTTCCTTCACACTCTGAGATATCACAGACATACTTTGTCCTTTCTTTTCTACTGCTTCCATCTCATCCTGAGGTTCTGGACTACTCTGCTGCTGACTCTATGATGTGAGACTATTGGATCAGACTTTACAATCATACACAATTTGGTATTTATGTTTTGTTCAATGCTCTTCCTTCTCCATTCTTTGAGCTTGTTAAACCCGACAGCTGTGTTTGTTTTACATCTGTGAAGAATAAAATAAAAAAGGAATAAACAACATTGAATGATAATTGAGTTATATTCTCTCCTGAAACGATTACATACATATTTGAGATATGAAAACAAAACTGAACATGGAGAGACAGCAGACGATGAGGCAATATGTGGGTGGGAGGGTAACGTCCAGAGGTCCCGGGAGAAAAGGTAAATTACTTGCTAGACCGAGGATAAATCAGACAAGGCCTAGCCCAGGGAATTTATGAATTTCCTCTTGCTAGGTGATACAGAGAACCGGTGTTGTAATCTGTTACCTTCCTCCCTTCCTCCCTTCCTCCCGTCCTTCCTTCCTCCCTACCTTTCTCCCTCCCTCCCTTCCTTCCTTCCTTCCTTCCTTCCTTCCTTCCTTCCTTCCTTCCTTCCTTCCTTCCTTCCTTCCTTCCTTCCTTCCTTCCTTCCTTCCTTCCTTCCTTCCTTCCTCCCTCCCTTCCTTCCTTCCTTCCTCCCACCCTTCCTCCCTTCCTTCCTTCCTTCCTTCCTCCCTTCCTTTCTCCCTTCCTCCCTCCCTTCCTCCCTTCCTTCCTTCCTACATTCCTTCCTTCCGCCCTTCCTTCCTCCTCCCTCCCTCCCTCCCTCCCTCACTTCCTTCCTTCCTCCCTTCCTTCCTTCCTTCCTTCCTACATTCCTTCCTTCCGCCCTTCCTTCCGCCCTTCCTTCCTCCTCCCCCCCTCCCTCCCTCCCTCCCTCCCTAACTTCCTTCCTTCCTCCCTCCCTTCCTTCCTTCCTTCCTTCCTTCCTTCCTTCCTTCCTTCCTTCCACACTTCCTTCCTTCCTTCCTCCCTTCCTTTCTCCCTTCCTCCCTCCCTTCCTTCCTTCCTTCCTTTCACCCTTCCTCCCTTCCTTCTGACCTTCCTCCCTTCCTTCCTTCCTTCCTCCCTCCCTCCCTTCCTTCCTTCCTTCCTTCCTTCCTTCCTTCCTTCCTTCCTCCATTCCTTCAATCCTTCCTTCCTCCCTTCCTTCCTTCCTTCCTTGCTTCCTCCCTTCCTTTCTCCCTTCCTCCCTTCCTCCCTTCCTTCCTTCCTTCCTACCTTCCTTCCTTCCTTCCTTCCTCCCTTCCTTCCTTCCTTCCTTCCTTCCTTCCTTCCTTCCTTCCTTCCTTCCTTCCTTCCTTCCTTCCTTCCTTCCTCCCTCCCTTCCTTCCTTCCTTCCTTCCTCCCGTCCTCCCTTCCTCCCTTCCTTCCTTCCTCCCTCCCTCCCTCCCTTCCTCCCTTCCTTCCTTCCTTCCTTCCTCCCTCCCTCCCTCCCTTCCTTCCTTCCTTCCTTCCTCCCGTCCTCCCTTCCTCCCTTCCTTCCTCCCTTCCTCCCTTCCTCCCTTCCTCCCTTCTTTCCTTCATCATCAGCCCCTCTCTTTTTATTTTCCATTCCTCTCATTCTCTCTTTTATTCTCTATATTTTTATACCTCTCTAACTTTCTCACCAGTGTTGTAAAGTACTTCAGTAAAATATACTTTAAAGTACTACTTTAGTTGGTTTTTTGGGGTATTTGTACTTTACTATTGATATTTTTGACTACTTTTACTTTTACTTCACTACATTCCTAAAGAACATTATGTACTTTTTACTCCATACAATTTCCCTGACACCCAAAAGTACTCGTTACATTTTGAATGCTTAGCAAGACAGGAAAATAGTCCAAATCATGCACTTATCAAGAGAACATCCCTGGTCATCCCTACTGCCTCTGATCTGGTGGACTCACTAAACACACAGCTTCATTTGTAAATGATGTCTGGGTGTTGAAGCGTGCCCTTAGCTATCCGTAAATAAATAAAAAACAAGAAAATGATGCCGTCTGGTTTGCTTAATATAAGGAATTTTAAATTATTTATATTTTTACTTTTGATACTTAAGTATATTTTAGCAATTACATTTACTTTTTATACACAAGTATATTTCAAACCAAATACTTTTAGACTTTTACTTCAGTAGTATTTTACTGGGTGACTTTACTTGAGTCATTTTCTATTAAGGTATCTTGACTTTTACTCAAGTATGACAGTTGAGTTTTTCCACCACTGGTTCTGTGTAGGAACAGGTGATGTATTTCAGAGTGGTAGAGATCATAGCGACATCATTTGAGTTTTTCCACCACTGTTTCTCACTTTTCTTCTTTCTGTCGCTTTCTATTTCGTTCTTGATCTCAAACTTCACTGGTTTTCTGACCCCATTTGACACATTAACCCCCACCCCCTACAATTGAAGCACCAGTACAACCGTAGAAAAGGACTGTCCTCCTACAAAGCACTTTTATAAATTGAGGCCCAGAAAAAATGCTAGTGCATTCAGAGGAAAAGTGAATCTGTATGTTTTTTCT
>NC_059222.1:40439209-40449209 GCF_020615455.1 Coregonus clupeaformis | reverse complement strand
CTTCCCCCTCTCTCTCCTCCCTCCTCCTTCCCCTTCTCTCCCTCTCTCTCATGATTTGCATTGTGTCAAGAAACAGGAGAGTGTCTGTCATGAGGATAAAACAATAGATATTTAAATAAGTTCAAACCAGCTTTGAAGTTAAGGCTCCAAACCTTTGATTCCTCAATGTGACAGGTAGTAGATCAAAAAATCAATAAATCAAATGAGATCAATAGGAAATATGATAATGACCCAACAACAACTATGGAATTAGCATATTTGGTTAATATGAAGATCTCATGATGGGACAAGCTTTCTGTTATTGACGTCTACATTTCACAGAGATATGCTCGAGAACATGGGATTACGTTGCATCTAATCACCAACACATTACTACAAATAAAATGACATATTACATGTGTTAACATACATACACTATAGGTGAGAAATAAATGCCCCGCTTCTCCTAAGATTGCTATTTAAAAAGATGTACGTTTAAAAGTAGGCTGAGGTGATTTTGAGAGCGAGAGAGAAGCTGGTACATTAACCAGGTTGGTTGGTTTGAAGAGCGGCAGAACATGATTGATATGTATGATAGATACAGTATAAACTCATTATACATTATACAACAGGGATGGGCAAAAATCACACACACACGCACACACACACACACTAACACACACACACACACACACACACACATACACACACACACACGTTCACTACCCCTGGGGTGTTTGAAAGCGGAGGGGATAACACAAGAGTAATATTGGTAAATAATGAAACGTATACGCTAGATTGGATATTACAGTGCCATTCAATCAACCCATGTCTGTCTGTGTCCGCCCTTGGACTGCACCATCATTGTAATGTACAACATGAAGAGAGATAAAACTGCATGTAATAATGCTTTCACAGTATAGTAGGTGACTGGGTCTGGACTATCAGTCTGTTCTATACTGTACTAGGTGACTGGGTCTGGGCTATCAGTCTGTTCTATACTGTACTAGGTGACTGGGTCTGGACTATCAGTCTGTTCTATACTGTACTAGGTGACTGGGTCTGGGCTATCAGTCTGTTCTATACTGTACTAGGTGACTGGGTCTGGGCTATCAGTCTGTTCTATACTGTACTAGGTGACTGGGTCTGGACTATCAGTCTGTTCTATACTGTACTAGGTGACTGGGTCTGGACTACCAGTCTGTTCTATACTGTACTAGGTGACTGGGTCTGGGCTATCAGTCTGTTCTATACTGTACTAGGTGACTGGGTCTGGGCTATCAGTCTGTTCTATACTGTACTAGGTGACTGGGTCTGGACTATCAGTCTGTTCTATAATGTACTAGGTGACTGGGTCTGGGCTATCAGTCTGTTCTATACTGTACTAGGTGACTGGGTCTGGGCTATCAGTCTGTTCTATACTGTACTAGGTGACTGGGTCTGGACTATCAGTCTGTTCTATACTGTACTAGGTGACTGGGTCTGGACTACCAGTCTGTTCTATACTGTACTAGGTGACTGGGTCTGGGCTATCAGTCTGTTCTATACTGTACTAGGTGACTGGGTCTGGGCTATCAGTCTGTTCTATACTGTACTAGGTGACTGGGTCTGGACTATCAGTCTGTTCTATACTGTACTAGGTGACTGGGTCTGGACTATCAGTCTGTTCTATACTGTACTAGGTGACTGGGTCTGGACTATCAATCTGTTCTATACTGTACTAGGTGACTGGGTCTGGACTATCAGTCTGTTCTATAATGTACTAGGTGACTGGGTCTGGACTATCAGTCTGTTCTATACTGTACTAGGTGACTGGGTCTGGACTATCAGTCTGTTCTATACTGTACTAGGTGACTGGGTCTGGACTATCAGTCTGTTCTATACTGTACTAGGTGACTGGGTCTGGACTATCAGTCTGTTCTATACTGTACTAGGTGACTGGGTCTGGACTATCAGTCTGTTCTATACTGTACTAGGTGACTGGGTCTGGGCTATCAGTCTGTTCTATACTGTACTAGGTGACTGGGTCTGGACTATCATTCTGTTCTATACTGTACTAGGTGACTGGGTCTGGACTATCAGTCTGTTCTATACTGTACTAGGTGACTGGGTCTGGACTATCAGTCTGTTCTATACTGTACTAGGTGACTGGGTCTGGACTATCAGTCTGTTCTATACTGTACTAGGTGACTGGGTCTGGGCTATCAGTCTGTTCTATACTGTACTAGGTGACTGGGTCTGGACTATCAGTCTGTTCTATACTGTACTAGGTGACTGGGTCTGGACTATCAGTCTGTTCTTCCTCTATCACAGTGGTGTTCAAAGTCGGGGTCGCGACCCCTATATTATAAAAAATTAAGAGTACAGATCATTGTATTGGACAATATACCTCCCCTCATCTTCCCCCTTTCTCTCCCTCCTCCTCCTCGTCTTTCCCCTCCACTCCTCTTCCACCCCATCTTCCCCGTTTCTCTCCCTCCTCCTCCTCGTCTTTCCCCTCCACTCCTCTTCCACCCCATCTTCCCCCTTTCTCTCCCTCCTCCTCCTCGTCTTCCCCTCCACTCCTCTTCTGCCCCATCTTCCCCCTTTCTCTCCCTCCTCCTCCTCCTCCTCCTCCTCCTCGTCTTCCCCTCCACTCCTCTTCCGCCCCATCTTCCCCCTTTCTCTCCCTCCTCCTCCTCCTCCTCCTCCTCCTCGTCTTCCCCTCCACTCCTCTTCCGCGCCATCTTCCCCCTTTCTACCTCCTCCTCCTCCTCCTCCTCCTCCTCCTCGTCTTCCCCTCCACTCCTCTTCCGCCCCATCTTCCCCCTTTCTCTACCTCCTCCTCCTCGTCTTCCCCCTCCACTCCCCTCCCTGCATCGTCCCCCTTTCTCTCCCTCCTCCTCCTCGTCTTCCCCTCCACTCCTCTTCCGCCCCATCTTCCCCCTCCACTCTCCTCCCCATCTTCCCCCTCCACTCTCCTCCCCTATCTTCCCCCTCCACTCTCCTCCCCCATCTTCCCCCTCCACTCTCCTCCCCCATCTTCCCCTCCACTCTCCTCCCCTATCTTCCCCCTCCACTCTCCTCCCCCATCTTCCTCCACTCTCCTCCCCTATCTTCCCCCTCCACTCTCCTCCCCTATCTTCCCCCTCCACTCTCCTCCCCCATCTTCCCCCCTCCACTCTCCTCCCTATCTTCCCCCTCCACTCTCCTCCCCTATTTTCCCCCTCCACTCTTCCTCCCCTATCTTCCCCCTCCACTCTCCTCCCCTATCTTCCCCCTCCACTCCAGAGCTAGTGAGTTCTGCGTTCTCTCTGAGGAGCTCCTGTGCTTCAACACACCAGCCAGCCCCAGCATTCCTTATTGGACTGAAACATTTAGACAGTGTTGTAACACACATACTGAAACATGATGAAAATAGTGCTGTGTGTTTCCTTGTAAATCCTGTAAACCCCAGAGAGTGAAGCGGTGTATGAGGTTTATTACATTAGTATTCTGTTTTTAGCGGTGTTCTTTCTAGGGAAATGATACGCTTTATAATGCAGCTTCAGAACAGCTTGACTGTAAATTGAACTAAGCCACTGCGCCACTTTTCTGATTTTCTAAAACATAATATTCCACATTGCAATTACTATAAATGTTTGTTTACTCATAAGAGAATAAGATTAATTCTCAAAGCATAAATAGGTAATGTTTTATGAACTGCTGCTTTTAATATTTGGGAAATAAAAATATCACTTAATTCCTCATGTGTAAACAACTAAATTGATTTGAAATATGAATAATGGATAAAACAAAGTAAATCAATAGAATATTTGTGGACAGAAAATGAATAAATGCATAGAGTAAATAAAGGTCCAGGAAGGAGATTCAGCCTGTCCATTATTACTGACACACCCGGTCCTGTCCCCATACCTCACCATGAAGGGTTAACCGCACGAATCAGCTGATCCCATCTCATTGTTCACACACACCCATGCACACACTGGGCCATTTGATGTTAGAATACCCCTGAGACTTCCCCGCTCCCTCCCCCCCTCCTGTCTATCCGCCCCTCTCTCTCTCTCTCTCTCTCTCTCTCTCTCTCTCTCTCTCTCGCTCTCTCTAACCACTCTACTCCAATCCCAGGACCTCCCCCTTCTGTTGCGGAATGTTTCACCCATCCCCCTCCCGTCTTCCTACCCCTCCTACCCCCCCCATCCCAGACCCAGGTCCCTCCCCCTGGTCTCTTGCACGAGTGCATTGGTTTCTCCCTCGCTCGCAAAGTAAACAGAGAGAACAGAGAGAAGAGAGGAGAAGAGAGGCCAGCGTCAGCCCCCACCACACATGTGCTTCTATCCGTTCGAGGCTCGTCCGCACGCCTGTTTGTGATTCCCCTGTAACTTCCTCTAGCAGTCCCTTTATAGCAAGAAATAAAGTGATTTAGGAGGAAGAAAGAAAGCATTGCAGGACCAGAATTGGAGAAAAGGAGGACATCAGTAGAGATTAGAGAGAGGGAGATAGAGAGAGAGAGAGAGAGAGAGAGAGAGAGAGAGAGAGAGAGAGAGAGAGAGAGAGAGAGAGAGAGAGAGAGAGACAGAAGGAGAAGTGCTAGGTAGAGGTGTTAGGGTACATCTCAGCGTTCTCTATGAGGAAGTCGTCCTACCTCTCTGTGCTGTGCTCCATGGCTAACTCTGGCTGTGTGCTGCTCTCCACTGCTGGGATGCTGCCCCACTCTCTGCAATGTCCCCCTGTCTTCGTCTACCTCCCTGAGGTAAGAACACTGGTTCTAATACCTCTTTCTCTCTCTCTCTCTCTCTCTCTCTCTCTCTCTCTCTCTCTCTCTCTCTCTCTCTCTCTCTCTCTCTCTCTCTCTCTCTCTCTCTCTCTCTCTCTCTCTCTCATTCTTTCTTGCTCTCACTCTTCCTTCTCTCTTCTATTTTCCCCCCACTGTCCCATCATCTTTCTCTCCTCTTCTCGGTCCTTCTATCCTCTCCTCTCTGTTTCTTTTCTCTCTTTTCTCTGCTTAGAGGTACATGCTGCATGGCACTGCCTTCCTCCCCCTCTCATCCCCCTCTCCCTCCCTCCACCTGCCCTACTGCCTCTCTCTCTCTCTCTCTCTCTCTCTCTCTCTCTCTCTCTCTCTCTCTCTCTCTCTCTCTCTCTCTCTCTCTCTCTCTCTCACTTTTCTTTTAGATAACTGTATTAGTTGATCATGTGATAGAATGGTAAGCTTGTTATTCTACTATTTGTTTTGTTTAGAGTAATTGTATCGCTTCCATGGGATTGTATTCTACACAGACTCGGTGTTACCTCCACCAGAATTCAGTGAACTTTCTACTTTACACTGATTCGATCAGGGATAACTATACACTAAACACCTACATTATTTCAAGCAGATTGTATCATAATAATTGTCATTGACATACAGTATGTAGGATTATGTCTGTGAGAAATGATTATGTCTGCGATACACTCTCTCAAACTGGCACTGTGTTTTGAAAGAGTGTGTGTGGTGTGTGTGTGTGTGTGTGTGTGTGTGTGTGTTTGTGTGTGTGTGTGTGTGTGTGTGTGTGTGTGTGTGTGTGTGTGTGTGCGTGTGTGTGTTCAATGGGCAGTCAAACACAGACAGATGTCCGTTGAATTATACAACAGAACTAAATGGCTCTTGGCTGTCTTATTTAACAGCCTCATTTAGCCTTTATGTCTGTCTGGAGTTGTTTGTGTGGTTGAATGAGTGTGTGTGTGTGTGTGTGTGTGTGTGTGTGTGTGTGTGTGTGTGTGTGTGTGTGTGTGTGTGTGTGTGTGTGTGTGTGTGTGTGTGTGTGTGTGTGTGAGTGTGTGTGTGTGTGTTTTGTACAAAAGAGAGAGAGCACGTGTTTAGTTTTTTGAAGAAGTGTGTTTGTGGTAATTGTGTTTATTTATATGTGTGTGTATGTGTCTGTGTGTGTGTGTGTGTTTGTGTGCGTGCTTGCGTGTGCTTTCCTGTGTTTGTGTCACCTTTACAGCCCAGCCCAGAGACCACCTATCTGGTGTAGCAGACCGCTCAACACACACACACACACACACACACACTCAAACTCACACACTGACACACACACATACAGCCTGTGAGACAGACATTATGGGTCCACGCGCGCGCGCAATTTCATTACCGGTTACATGGACACTGCAATATCTGCTGTTTACATCATAGACTCTCTGTTGCTCTTTACATACCAGTGTATGAGTGCATTTTGCTGCATGTGGTCCTGTTTTCATTGTTACATTTACATTGATCAAATTGCAATTAGTCTTTGACATGAATTTGTAGGTTTTAAGTGTCTTTGATCGTAGGGTTTTAAATTGAAATAGGTTTGGGGTAGAAAATTCAAGGTCCAAAACAGAACATTTGATGAACAAAAAGCAATGTTTTACAAAATGGTGTATAGAAAATAGGATTTATTCATGCTCCTTTTTGTCAATACCTTTTTTCTAACAGCATGAATTCCACCGTGTGTCCTAACGCCTTTCTAAACCGATATCAATGTCTTCTTGAACACCTCTTGTGAAAAGGATTGTTTTTCTTCATGACTAAATGGAGAGAGAGAGAGAGAGAGAGAGAGAGACAGAGAGAGAGAGGGAGAGGGAGAGAGAGAGAGAGAGAGAGAGAGAGAGAGAGAGAGAGAGAGAGAGAGAGAGAGAAAGATGTTATACTGTGCTATGGAAATGCAGTTCTTATTCATGTGCATAAAGCTTTGCATTTATAGATGAACACTTGAACAGTAGTCTTATAACAGAAGTGTAAATGAGGGCTGTTTCACAGTAGAGGTTGTAAATGGGCTAACAACATTGTCTGTGTTTTGCCTTATTATGTTGAAACATAAAGGAACATTGTATTGATGTGAGGGTGAAGATCTGCTCACAGACGGAGTGGAGAATTTATTATTCTGTTTAGTTCTTTCTGTTCCTTTAAAGTCCTTCTATTTTGTTTCTGATCTAGGAAGAATACATCTATTTCATCAAAATTATTCATTATTTTCCTATGATGATATACGTTTATTTATAAACTTTGTGGTTCGAGCCCTGAATTCTGATTGGCTGAAAGCCATGGTGTATAAGACCATATACTGTGGGTATGATGTTTTGTTTTACTGCTCTAATTACATTGATAACCAGTTTATATTAGCAATAAGGCACCTTGGGGGTTTGTGGTATATTTCCAGTATACCACGGCTAAGGACTGTTCTTAGGCACGACGCAACGCGGAGAACAGCCCTTAGCCGTGGTATAATGGCCATATACCATACCTCCTCAGACCTTTTTTGATATCCATTGTTTTCTTGTGAGTTTCACTGAAAAGGAATGACATCAGTATTATGTAATTGGGGTGGGGTTTGTAGAACGGCTTTCTGTTTCATCTCTTATTCTGATGAGGTGAGATGAAAGAGTCTCACCACACGAAGGAACTGTTCCTGCTCAAAAAGGAAACATAAGAGAGAACAAAATACTGCAGTCTCTTACACAATCCTTTTTTCAGGCTCCCTCTTTTCTCCACCCTGACCTGCGCCTTGACGATTACAATTACAGATGTGAGTGTGTTTGTGCTAGGAGCACGTGAGTAAGCAGTGTCTGCATTGAGCTTGACTGGCTTGCTGAGTTCAGTCACAGAAAGATTTCATCATTCAGAGTCTTCATCAGGTTACTGCTCTTACTTCATCCCTTTAAACGGCACCGCCAGGGTTCACAGCTAAACACGACACCACACCACCTATCTAACGCATTTATCGTCTATCTCTCTGTCTATCTATCTGTCTGTCTGTCTGTCTGTCTATCTCTCTGTCTATCTATCTCTCTGTCTATCTCTCTGTATATCTCTCTGTCTATCTCTCTGTCTATCTCGCTGACTATCTGTCTCTCTGTCTACCTGTCTATCTCTCTGTCTGTCTCTCTATCTCTGTATATCTCTCCCTCTACCTCTCTATCTATCTCTCTGTCTATCTCTCTGTATATCTCTCTATCTTTCTGTCTATCTCTCTGTCTATCTCGCTGACTATCTGTCTATCTATCTATCTATCTATCTATCTCCCGCTCTCTCTTTCTCTTCCTCTCTGTCTTTCTATCTCTCTCTCTGTCTTCCTCTCCCTCTCACTGTTTCTCTTTCTTTCTTTCTTTCTTTCTTTCTTTCTTTCTTTCTTTCTTTCTTTCTTTCTTTCTTTCTTTCTTTCTTTCTTTCTTTCTTTCTTTCTTTCTTTCTTTCTTTCTTTCTTTCTTTCTTTCTCTCTCTCTCTGTCTCTCTTTTTCTCTCTTCCTCTCTGTCTATCTCTCTCTCCTATTTTTCGTGGCGAAGGCTGGTTTTCAACTCCTCTTAAGTCAATACTGTGCAATAAAAATGCTTGTGCAAGCATCATTGTCTTCCCAGGAAAGGGAGGTGGGAATCTATGCCCACGCTTACCCCATAGTTAAACACTTCCCACTTTTCTGTAGTTTCAAACTGCAGAGTAGGATGTTGTGAAATCAGTCTCCAGATAATTCTCTCTTTCTCTCCGTCTTTGTCTGTAATTCTGTAGATGTTCTAGACTTGTTTTGTCTGGTGATACTGGCTCTCTTTGAACCAGATTTGTTTTTTCTCAGAGTAGGTGTCTAGTGTGTAATGTTTTTGATAACGAAATAGCGTTTTTGATGCTGTCTCTCTTTGTTTCTGTGGGGTGTAATTGAACAAAGATAACTAAGAAGTGAAACTATAAATCTATCGAAAGCCATTTTTCTCTTTCAAGAAATCAATAATTTCTCTTCCTTCTCATGTGAGTCTTTGTTAGATGTAACACTGCAGTGAATGCATAGTGATATGCTGACTTCTTAGAATGTCTATCTTATTGCAGTTTTATTGCATTACGTGTGCAGAAGGGAGCACTGTCTGCAATTGATTTTATTCATCAGTTAAGGTTACCAGAATGTTTGAAAGGTAGTTTTGAGTGTATTCATAGTTCAATCTGATACATTGAAGTGCTTCAAAATCCAAACCAGAGATAGCAGCATGTTCTGTTGAATATTCATATCTGCCTTTAATATTACTGATTGAATTGTACCTGCTTGGTCATTGGAAATCAGCAGTGATCAGCAGTGATCAGCAGGGATCAGCAGGGATCAGCAGGGATCAGCAGTGATCTGAAGGGATCAGCAGGGATCAGCAGTGATCAGCAGGGATCAGCAGTGATCAGCAGGGATCAGCAGTGATCAGCTATGATTAGCAGTACTCAGCAGTGATCAGGCGTGATCAGCAGTACTCAGCAGGGATCAGCAGGGATCAGCAGGGATCAGCAGTGATCAGCAGGGATCAGTAGGGATCAGTAGGGATCACCAGTACTCATCAGGGATCTGCAGGGATCAGCTGTGATCAGCAGGGATCAGCAGGGATCAGCAGGGATCAGCAGGGACAGCTCCAGAACACAGCAGCATGCTCCTTGGCTGTATGTTTCTCCCCATCTTTACTGGGACCAGAATAAAATACGCTGAACAAAAATATAAACGCAATATGGAACAATTTCAAAGATTTTTACAGTTCATATAAGGAAATCAGTCAATTGAAATACATTTATTAGGCCCTAATCTATGGATTTCACATGACTGGGAATACAGATATGTATCTGTTGGTGACAGATACCTTTTTTAAAAATGCAGGGCGTGGATCTAAAAACCAGTCAGTATCTGGTGTGACCACCAGTTGCATCATGCAGCTTCTTCGCATAGAGTACATCAGGCTGTTTATTGTGGCCTGGTGTAATGTTGTCCCACTCCTCTTCAGTGGCTGTGCGAAGTTGCTGGATATTGGCGGGAACTGGAACACGCTGTCGTACAAGTCGATCCAGAGCATCCCAAACATGCTCAATGGGTGACATGTCTGGTGACTATGCAGGCCATGGAAGAACTGGGACATTTTCAGCTTCCAGGAATTGTGTGCAGATCCTTGCGACATGGGGCTGTGCATTATCATGCTGAAACCATGAGGTGATGGCGGCGAATGAATGGCACCACAATGGGCCTCAGGATATTGTCACGGTATTTGTGTGTATTCAAATTTCCA
>NC_059222.1:40379209-40431709 GCF_020615455.1 Coregonus clupeaformis | reverse complement strand
CTTTTGAAACACACAATTCCCCATCCATCACAGAGCATAGGCTATAGAGAGGAGGAGGGGGGGGGACCCGCACACACGCTCAATTGTCTTTGTTCGGGAAGCAAGCCTCTGAGTGGAAGGCTCTGCAGTACATATTCATTCTGAGTTCTCTCTACCACCTCCAATGTTCCCTCACATTCTTTGGGGCCACTGAGCAAATTTTAGGTCTTGAATGTTGCGAGAATCTACAGTGAACACTGTACCTTTACAGTTTTAGACTGTAGCCAATAGGTTATTGTGGCTATTTGAGCATAATGTAGGCCTACCAACAAAACCAATGGAACAAATCCCATAACATTTTCACATGGTATATGATATAGCCTACAGTAGCCTATATGGGTGTTCAATGCATGCCTACATTGCATGAGACTTTAAAAAATGTTTTTACATTATGAAGGCCTTGACATGAATTAATGATTTTTTACTTGGTCTGTAACATCATTGGCAAAATAGGTGACTGTAAATTGCATTGTATTGTGTTGTATGATGCAAGAAACCACTTTACAAAATAAAATGAATTATTTTTACCATAAAGAGAATTAGACAATGTAGGATACCCCTCTGCCTATTGGCTTATTTGCATATTCAAGCCTGTCTCAAAATACAACACTGCCGCTTTAATTAAGACTAAGCTTTTTACCTGACTGGCTTTTTCAAAGACAGCTTGAAATGTAGCCTACACGTTTTGTGCTCTTGTAGGAAGCAGTAATTCCCTATTGCTGACCTATTCGTATCTATAACTGGGCTAATAACTCGCTAAGTAGCAAAGAATATCAACCAATGTGCACACGCGCAGCTCTGTGCTTGAATCTGAACTAATCTGAAAAGTGCATTTACTCGCGGGTGATTGAAAGACCCGCTCGTGGGCTACCCCGGCCAATATAATTCTGCTCCATTGTGCTCTGGCTCTGCCTACAACAAAATCACAGACTCAATCCTGCAAAGTTAGATTTTTTTTGGTTTCTTGCATTGAAAAAAGGGCTAATATAATGTTGATTGGATCACAGAAAAAAACGTTGATCTATATAGTGCAAACTAAAGGGGGCGAACTCAGTGAAGTTCAATCTCTTACATCTCTGTGCAGCCTGGCATTTCTTCTGCACGGCAGTCCTGGAGGAGGTGTGTGGCTGCGCAAGCAGGCAGCTTAGAGGGAACATTGACCACCTCACTAACCCTAGGAGGCAGGTAGCCAAGCGGTTAAGAGCATTGGGCCGGTAATCCAAACGTCACTGGTTGAAGTCCCTGACCTGACGAGGTGCAGTTCTACACTTGATCAGGATGCTTAACCCTAACTGCTCCTCTAAGTCTCTCTGGATAAGAGTGTCTGCTAAAATACTAATGTTCCTGCTCTGATGCTAAAGATTGCAACACAGTGAGGGAAAAAAAGTATTTGATCCCCTGCTGATTTTGTACGTTTGCCCACTGACAAAGACATGATCAGTCTATAATTTTAATGGTAGGTTTATTTGAACAGTGAGAGACAGAAAAACATCAACAAAATCCAGAAAAATGCATGTCAAAAATGTTATAAATTAATTTGCATTTTAATGAGGGAAATAAGTATTTGACCCCTCTGCAAAACATTACTTAGTACTTGGTGGCAAAACCCTTGTTGGCAATCACAGAGGTCAGACGTTTCTTGTAGTTTTCCACCAGGTTTGCACACATCTCAGGAAGGATTTTGTTCCACTCCTCTTTGCAGATCTTCTCCAAGTCATTAAGGTTTCGAGGCTGACGTTTGGCAACTCGAACCTTCAGCTCCCTCCACAGATTTTCTATGGGATTAAGGTCTGGAGACTGGCTAGGCCACTCCAGGACCTTAATGTGCTTCTTCGTGAGCCACTCCTTTGTTGCCTTGGTCATGTGTTTTGGGTCATTATCATGCTGGAATACCCATCCACGACCCATTTTCAATGCCCTGGCTGAGGGAAGGAGGTTCTCACCCAAGATTTAACGGTACATGGCCCCGTCCAATGTCCCTTTGATGCGGTGAAGTTGTCCTGTCCCCTTAGCAGAAAAACACCCCTAAAGCATAATGTTTCCACCTCCATGTTTGACGGTGGGGATGGTGTTCTTGGGGTCATAGGCAGCATTCCTCCTCCTCCAAACCCGGCGAGTTGAGTTGATGCCAAAGAGCTCGATTCTGGTCTCATCTGACCACAACACTTTCACCCAGTTCTCCTCTGAATCATTCAGATGTTCATTGGCAAACTTCAGACGGCCCTGTATATATGCTTTCTTGAGCAGGGGGACCTTGCGGGCTCTGCAGGATTTCAGTCCTTCAGGGCGTAGTGTGTTACCAATTGTTTTCTTGGTGACTATGGTCCTAGCTGCCATGAGATCATTGACAAGATCCTCCCGTGTAGTTCTGGGCTGATTCCTCACCGTTCTCATGATCATTGCAACTCCACAAGGTGAGATCTTGCATGGAGCCCCAGGCCGAGGGAGATTGACAGTTCTTTTGTGTTTCTTCCATTTGTGAATAATCGCACCAACTGTTGTCACCTTCTCACCAAGCTGCTTGGCGATGGTCTTGTAGCCCATTCCAGCCTTGTGTAGGTCTACAATCCTGTCCCTGACATCCTTGGAGAGACCTTTGGTCTTGGCCATGGTGGAGAGTTTGGAATCTGATTGATTGATTGCTTCTGTGGACAGGTTTCTTTTATAAAGGTAACAAGCTGAGATTAGGAGCACTCCCTTTAAGAGTGTGCTCCTAATCTCAGCTCGTTACCTGTATAAAAGACACCTGGGAGCCAGAAATCTTTCTGATTGAGAGGGGGTCAAATACTTATTTCCCTTCAATTTATAACATTTTTGACATGCGTTCTTCTGGATTTTTTTGTTGTTATTCTGTCTCTCACTGTTCAAATAAACCTACCATTAAAATTATAGACGGATAATTTCTTTGTCAGTGGGAAAACGTACAAAATCAGCAGGGGATCATGTACTTTTTTCCCTCACTGTATGTATCCCCGAGGAGATGTGTTCCTCTTTCTCTCTCTCTTCATTGGTCAATTGCATACAAGGACCAACTGAAATTTGACTTCCGCTTTTAACCCAACCCCTCCGAAAGACACACACACACACACACATACATACATATCCAGTTTTTGGAGAGGTGCGGGCTGCTGCCACTCTGGGCGACTGGGGAGCTGTTGTCGTGGGGGGTTAAGTGCCTTGCTCAAGGGCACAACGGCAGGCGATGGCATCTAGGATGTGACACCAGCAACCCTCCGGTTCCATGTCACCCTCATTTCCTTTTCCATTTCTCCAAATAGTTTGTCAAATATCATGGTAACCACAGAGAGAGAAAAAGTACATCTCAACCAGGGAAATCAAAAAGGACATTCCCACCAGCTGCCCAGCCCGGAAAACAAATAGTTAAATGAGACAACATTGAGTGTACAGTGTGTGTGTGTGTGTGTGTGTTTGGGGAGTTGGGTGCTGTAACCCAGGCCATGCAGCACTAATGTTATCCTCAACACTAATGTTATCCTCCAACACTAATGTTATCCTCCAACACCAATGTTATCCTCCAACACCAATGTTATCCTCAACACTAATGTTATCATCCAACACTAATGTTATCCTCAACACTAATGTTATCATCCAACACTAATGTTATCCTCAACACTAATGTTATCATCCAACACTAATGTTATCATCCAGCACTAATGTTATCATCCAACACTAATGTTATCGTCCAGCAATAATGTTATCCTCAACACTCATGTTATCCTCAACAATAATGTTATCCTTGAACATTCATGTTATCATCCAACACTAATGTTATCCTCAACACTAATGTTATCCTCCAACACTAATGTTATCCTCCAACACCAATGTTATAATAATATAATAATAATATGCCATTTAGCAGATGCTTTTATCCAAAG
Source organism: Coregonus clupeaformis (assembly GCF_020615455.1). NCBI lineage: Eukaryota > Metazoa > Chordata > Actinopteri > Salmoniformes > Salmonidae > Coregonus > Coregonus clupeaformis. The sequence continues at coordinate 40,427,774 of NC_059222.1, read as the reverse complement.
CGACTTACAGTCATGCGTGCATACATTTTTGTGAATGGGTGGTCCCGGGGATCGAACCCACTACCTTGGTGTTACAAACACCGTGCTCTACCAGCTGAGCTACAGAGGACACTAATATTATCATCCAGCACTAATGTTATCATCCAACACTGTTATCCTCAACACTAATGTTATCCTCAACACTAATGTTTTCCTCAACACTAATGTTATCCTCAACACTAATGTTATCCTCAACACTATTGATATCCTACAACACTAATGTTATCCTCAGCGCTATTGTTATCATCCAACAATAATGTTATCATCCAACAATAATGTTATCATCCAACACTAATGTTATCATCCAACACCAATGTTATCCTCAAACACTAATGTTATCCTCTAACACTAATGTTATCCTCAATACTAATGTTATCATCAACACAAATGTTATCATCCAGCACTAATGTTATCCTCCAACACTAATGTTATCCTCAACACTAATGTTATCCTCAACATGAATGTTATCTTCAACACTTATGTTATTTTCAACACTAATGTTATCCTCCAATGTGAACGTTATCCTCAACACTAATGTTAACCTCAACGCTAATGTTATCCTCCAACACTAATGTTATCCTCCAACACTAATGTTATCCTCCAACACTCATGTTATCATCCAACACTAAAGTTATCCTCTAACAGTAATGTTATCCTCCAACACTAATGTTATCCTCTAACACTAATGTTATCCTCAACAGTAATGTTATCATTCAACACTAATGCTATCCTCAACAGTAATGTTATCCTTCAACACTAATGCTATCCTCAACAGTAATGTTATCCTTCAACACTAATGTTATCCTCAACACTAATGTTATCCTTAACACTAATGCTATCCTCAACAGTAATGTTATCCTTCAACACTAATGTTATCTTCAACACTAATGTTATCCTCAACACTAATTCTATCCTCAACAGTAATGTTATCCTCAACACTAAGGTTATCCTCAACACTAATTCTATCCTCAACAGTAATGTTATCCTCAACACTAATGTTATCCTCAACACTAATTCTATCATCAACAGTAATGTTATCCTCCAACACTAATTCTATCCTCAACAATAATGTAATCCTCAACACTAATGCTATCCTCAACAGTAATGTTATCCTTCAACACAAATATTATCCTCAACACTAATGTTATCCTCAACAATAATTATATCCTCAACAGTAATGTTATCCTCAAAACTAATGTTATCCTCAACACTAATTCTATCCTCAACAGTAATGTTATCCTCAACACTAATGCAATCCTCAACACTAATTATATCCTCAACAGTAACGTTATCTTCCAACACTAATGTTATCCTCCAACATGAATGTTATCTTCAACACTTATGTTATCCTTAACACTAATGTTATCCTCCAACGTGAATGTTATCCTCAACACTAATGTTATCATCATCACTAATGTTATCCTCAACACTAATGTTATCCTCCAACACTAATGTTATCCTCCAACACTCATGTTATCATCCAACACTAAAGTTATCCTCTAACAGTAATGTTATCCTCCAACACTAATGTTATCCTCTAACACTAATGTTATCCTCAACAGTAATGTTATCCTTCAACACTAATGCTATCCTCAACAGTAATGTTATCCTTCAACACTAATGCTATCCTCAACAGTAATGTTATCCTTCAACACTAATGTTATCCTCAACACTAATGTTATCCTTAACACTAATGCTATCCTCAACAGTAATGTTATCCTTCAACACTAATGTTATCCTCAACACTAATGTTATCCTCTACACTAATTCTATCCTCAACAGTAATGTTATCCTCAGCACTAATGTTATCCTCAACACTAATTATATCCTCAACAGTAATGTTATCCTCAATACTAATGTTATCCTCAACACTAATTATATCCTCAACAGTAATGTTATCCTCCAACACTAATTCTATCCTCAACAATAATGTAATCCTCAACACTAATGCTATCCTCAACAGTAATGTTATCCTCAACACTAATGTTATCCTCAACAATAATTATATATTCAACAGTAATGTTATCCTCAACACTAATGTTATCCTCAACACTAATTCTATCCTCAACAGTTATGATATCCTCAACACTAATGCAATCCTCAACACTAATTCTATCCTCAACAGTAACGTTATCCTCCAACACATAATGTTATCCTCCAATATTAATGTTATCTTCAACACTTATGTTATCCTCAACACTAATGTTATCCTCCAACGTGAATGTTATCCTCAACACTAATGTTAACCTCAACGCTAATGTTATCCTCCAACACTAATGTTTTCCTCAACACTAATGTTATCCTCAACACTAATGTTATCCTCAACACTACTGTTATCCTCCAACACGAATGTTATCCTCCAACACTAATGTTATCCTCAAACACTAATGTTATCCTCTAACACTAATGATATCATCAACACTAATGTTATCCTCCAACACTAATGCTATCCTCAACACTAATGCTATCCACAACAGTAATGTTATCCTCCAACACTAATGTTATCCTCAACTCTAATGCTATCCTCAACACTAATGTCATCCTCCAACACTAATGTTATCCTCAACACTAATGTTATCCTCAACATTTACGTTATCCTCCAACACTAATGTTATCCTCTGCACTAATGTTATCCTAAACACTAATGTTATCCTCTGCACTAATGTTATCCTAAACACTAATGTTATCCTCCAACACTAATGTTTTCCTCAACACTAATGTTATCCTCTGCACTAATGTTATCCTCAAACACTAATGTTATCCTCAACACTAATGTTATCCTCTGCACTAATGTTATCTTCAACACTAATGTGTCCTCAACACTAATGTTATCCTCCAGCACTAATGTTATACTCAAAACGAATGTTATCCTCAACACTAATGTTATCCTCCAACACTAATGTAATCCTCAACACTAATATTATCCTCTGCACTAATGTTATCCTCAACACTAATGTTATCCTCAAGACTAATGTTAACCTCAAAACAAATGTTATCCTCAACACTAATGTTATCCTCTACACTAATGTTATCCTCCAACACTAATGTTATCCTCAACACTAATGCTATCCTCGACACTAATGTTATCCTCAACACTAATGTTATCCTCCAACACTAATGTTATCCTCTGCACTAATGTTATCCTCAACACACATGTTATCCTCCAAAATGAATGTTATCCTCTACACTAATGTTATCCTCTGCACTAATGTTATTCTCAACACTAATGTTATCCTCTGCACTAATGTTATCCTCAACACTAATGTTATCCTCCAACACTAATGTTATCCTCAACACTAATGTTATCCTCTGCACTAATGTTATCCTCAACACTAATGTTATCCTCAACACTAATGGTATCCTCTGCACTAATGTTATCCTCCAACACTAATGTTATCCTCAACACTAATGTTATCCTCAACACTAATGTTATCCTCTGCACTAATGTTATCCTCAACACTAATGTTATCCTCAACACTAATGTTATCCTCTGCACTAATGTTATCCTCAACACTAATGTTATCCTCTGCACTAATGTTATCCTCAACACTAATGTTATCCTCAACACTAATGTTATCCTCTGCACTAATGTTATCCTCAACACTAATGTTATCCTCTATACTAATGTTATCCTCAACACTAATGTTATCCTCAACACTAATGTTATCCTCCAACACTAATGTTATCCTCAACACTAATGTTATCCTCTGCACTAATGTTATCCTCTGCACTAATGTTATCCTCTGCACTAATGTTATCCTCTGCACTAATGTTATCCTCTGCACTAATGTTATCCTCTGCACTAATGTTATCCTCAACACTAATGTTATCCTCAACACTAATGTTATCCTCAACACTAATGTTATCCTCCAACACTAATGTTATCCTCTGCACTAATGTTATCCTCTGCACTAATGTAGGGAATATGGTGTCATTTGGGACGCAGACATAGAAGCAGAGGCCAATTGAATTTTCTCTAATTACACAGTAGCCTCAAGATATTACTTCATCTGTAGCACGGCTGGTCGGAGTGTGTGTGAAACATGTACACACACGACGTAATGGCTCTGACGCACACACTCAAGCAGACACACACACACACAAACACAAACACACACACACACAGCCATGCCACGCTTTACTGAGCAGGTGTGGTTCCCTCCATGCCTCGTCTCTCTCTCTCTGTACTTAACTACGACAGCAGCACTTATCAGGAAATTAAATGATATGAATGTAATTCATCTGATAATAATAGGGCAGTGATCACATGGTGGTCTAGCTTGCATCCTTACACAGCAATAGTATTACACATCACACCACCAAGACACAGATTGTAGTAGCTATCAGACATACACTGACACTGTACTGCCGAGTGTGTGTGTGTTGTATGTGAGAGTGTTTAGACATTGTGTTCTCAGTGCATGTTCTTCAGCCACTCTCTCGTTACACTGTTGTGTATCAAATACCTTCTCAGTCTGATGCTGCTCAATACTCATCCCTCTATCTTTCATCCCTCTATCTTTCATCCCTCTATCTCTCCTCCCTCTATCTCTCCTCCCTCTATCTCTCCTCCTTCTATCTCTCCTCCCTCTATCTTTCATCCCCCTATCTTTCATCGCTCTATCTTTCATCCCGCTATCATCCCTCTATCATTCATCCCTTTATCATCCCTCTTTCATACCTCTATCTATCATCCCTTTATTTTTCATCCATCTATCTTTCATACCTCTATCTTTCATCCCTTCATATTTTCCCTTCCCTCTTGTCCATCTCTTTCCTCTGCAAATCACAAGTTCCTGCATAAACACCCCACATCATCTCTCTATCCCTCTCTATCCCCTATTCCTCCCTCCCTCCATCCCTCCCTCCTCTTGTCCATGTCAATCTTGCATGTCTGTCAGTACTATATGTATCCTGTGTAGAGTTATGACTATTTAATGCATCTAGAATGGCTACAGGGCTGCTTCCCTAGCTGAATGGATGACCATGATAGTCCTAGAGGAGAGGAGAGGGGAGGAGAGGGGGATAGTGGAGAGTGGGATAGAGGAGAGGAGAGAAAAGGAGCATGGGATATAGGAGAGGGGGATAGAAAGGAGGAGAGGAGAGGAGGAGTTGAGGGGAGAGGAAAGAGAGGAGGAGAAGAGAGAAGAAAGGAGAGGGAGATGTAGAACAGGACAGGAGAGGAGAGGGATAGAAGAGAGAGGGATAGAGGAGAGGAGAGTGGGATAGAAGAGAGAGGGATAGAAAGCAGAAGAGGGGAGAAGGACATGATGGGAGAAGAGAGGGGAGTTAATGGGAGGAGTGGAGAGGGGGATAGAGGAGGGGAGAGTGGGATTGAGGAGAGGAGGATAGAGGAGAGGGGATAGAGGAGAGGGGGGATTGAGGAGAGGGGGATAGAGGAGAGGGGGATTGAGGAGAGGGGGATTGAGGAGAGGAGAGAGAGGAGGAGAGGAGAGGGAGAGGAGAGGAGAGGAGGAGAGGAGAGGGAGGAGGAGAGGAGAGAGGAGAGGAGAGGAGAGGAGAGGAGAGGAGAGGAGAGGAGAGGGGAGGAGAGAGGAGAGGAGAGGAGAGGGGGGATAGAGGAGAGTGGGATAGAGGAGAGGGGAGGAGAGGAGAGGAGAGGAGAGGAGGGGGATAGAGGAGAGGTAGGGGGATATAGGGAGAGGAGAGAGAAGGGAGGAGGAGAGGAGAGGAGAGGAGAGGAGAGGAGAGGGAGAGGAGAGGAGAGGAGAGGAGAGAAGGAGAGGGAGAGGAGAGGGAGAGGAGGAGAGGAGAGGAGAGGAGAGGAGAGAGAGAGGAGGAGAGAGAGGGGGATAGAGGAGAGGGGGATAGAGGAGAGGGGAGGGGGGATAGAGGAGAGGGGAGGGGATAGAGGAGAGGAGAGGAGAGTAGAGGAGAGGAGAAGAGAGGAGATGGAGATGTAGAACAGGAGAGAAGAGGAATGGGGGATTGAGGAGAGGAGAGGAGGGGGGGATAGAAGAGAAGGGGAATTAATGAGAGGAGAGAGGGGGATTGAGGAGAGTAGGAGAGAGGGGGATAGAGGAGAGTGGGATAGAGGAGAGGGAGGGAGAGGAGAGGAGAGGAGAGGAGAGGAGAGGAGAGGGAGGGAGAGGAGAGGAGAGGGGGAGGAGAGGAGAGGGAGAGGAGAGGAGAGGAGAGGAGAGGAGAGGAGAGGAGAGGAGAGGAGAGGAGAGGTGGAGAGGGGAGAGGGGAGGGGATAGAGGAGAGGAGAGGAGAGGAGAGGCAAGTGAAAGGTACTCTCCTGTTTCATGTGACATACATTCATTATAGATTTGAATTACTGTGAGCGGTACGGTATGCTCTTTCAACTTCAACATCTACTGATCTCTCTTTCACACACACACACACTAGTGAAAGATACTCCCTCCATCAATCCCTCCCTCCCTCCACACATCATTATCTTCATGTTTATGCACATGTCATCCTCCAGGCACTGTGAACCGTGTCTACATGCTACATGTATGTAGGATATCTATGAAGTCATTTTTCATCAAATGAAAATCATTGGTTATGGATTCTCTGGGTCTCAGATGTGTATGTCAAGCTACAGTTAGCATGAAGTGTGACACTTTGTCATTTCATAGGCTTAGTGCTACCCTCTTCTCCATTGGAAATGCTAACTACATTATAAAGACAAATATATCAATTGTAAAGGCTAACTATGAATGCTACCTACCGCAGATCTATAGCATGACGCAGCAAAACCATCCCATCCCATCCCCCCATATTCTCTCAGAGAGGAAGTGTGCATCACTGAAATGGTTCCCCGGGGAATCCCAGATGTTGATTTTATCTGCCCTGGGTCGCCATGACAACTCCACTTCGACCCAGACTGATTAGTAGAGAGGGATGAAAGGCCATGACCTCTCTGGGGTAACGGGGTCAGAGGTGAATAAATAATAATAATATGCCATTTAGCAGACGCTTTTATCCAAAGCGACTTACAGTCATGCGTGCAGACATTTTTGTGTATGGGTGGTCCCGGGGATCGAACCCACTACCTTGGCGTTACAAGCGCCGTGCTCTACCAGCTGAGCTACAGAGGACCACGAATACAGTGAGTTCAGGTGCAAAACCATCCAAAAATGATTCACTGCTATTACCGCTATCCTCTCTTTTGTGTCTCTCTCTCCATTCCACCTTTCTTAGTCTTGAACCTGTCTTTAAATTCAATAACCTGTCTTTAAATTCAATAACCTATCTTTAAATTCAATAACCTGTCTTTAAATTCAATAACCTGTCTTTAAATTCAATAACCTGTCCTTAAATTCTATAACCTGTCTTTAAATTCAATAACCTGTCTTTAAATTCAATAACCTGTCTCACCACTCCTCCTCTTCCTCTCTCTCTAACTCCTCCTCTTCCTCTCTCACCACTCCTCCACTTCCTCTCTTTAACTCCTCCTCTTCCTCTCTCACCACTCCTCTCTTCCTCTCACCACTCCTCCTCTTCCTCTCTCTAACTCCTCCTCGTCCTCTCTCACCACTCCTCCTCTTCCTCTCTCTAACTCCTCTTTCCTTTCTCCATGAGGATCGATTTAGCCAAACATGATACTGGAGTGTGTGTGTGTCTGTGTGTCTGTTTGTGTGTGTGTGTGTGTGTGTGTGTGTGTGTGTGTGTGTGTGTGTGTGTTTGTGTGTGTGTGTGTGTGTGTTCTCACCCCTCTTCCATGCGGATCCCCACATTGTGTCATAATCGGCGCAAGATTGATTCTCGACTCATTTTACACCTCTCTAAACGCTCGCTGAGTGATGTCTGCTGTCACAATATTCCTCCTAATCCCTCCATCTCTCCATCCCTCACTCTCTCCATCCATCTCCCACTGGAATACATCACACACACTCTCTCCATCCATCTCCTTCTCTTCTATCTGGTAATGATCATGTTTGACAATATGTCTTATATTTTTTGTTATATATTTGTTATATTTTTTGTTATATTATTTGTTATATTATTTATTATATATTTCCTATATATTTGTAATAACATTTCTTATATTTTTCCTATCTCTATCTATTATCCTATCTATTTGTTATAATATGTCCTATCTATTTCTTATATTATTTGTAATAATATGTCTTATCTATGTCTTGCTGTTATTTGATGAATTTTCTCTTCTCTTTTTGTCTTCTACAATCAGCTTTTCTCTCTCAGACTTTTCTATCCCCACTTCTCTCCTTCTATTCAATCACTACCTACTACTAATACTACTACACACACACACACACACACACACACACACACACACACACACACACACACACACACACACACACACACACACACACACACACACACACACACACACACACACACACACACACACACACACACACACACACACACACACACACACACACACACACACACACACTCACTCACACTCACACTCATTCTCCCAGTGTGGGTGAGTGACGAATCGGACAGGTGGTGCTGAATGTGCAGGAGCTGTCAGGCAAGCTATAGCCCCAAACAAGAGTTAGTGCTGCCATCAGAGCTAGTGTGGGTGTGTGTGTGTGTGTGTGTGGTGTGTGTGTGTGTGTGTGTGTGTGTTTGTGTCTGGGTGTGTGCGTGTGCGTACATGCGTCTGTACATGCATGCGTGTGTGCCTGTGTGCCTACGTGTCTGTGTCTGTGTGTGTCAGCGCACGCTTGCATGCATCCGTCTGCGCGTGTGTGTGTGTCCTGCTAGCCCTGGGTCCAGCCCATGTAGTACAGTAGCAGCTAGCAGTGCAGAGCATGTCCCATTCATAATAGATACCCTGACCAGCACCTGAGATGTACATCAGCCACAGTAGATTCCACAGCACTAAGAGGTTAGAGATTACACTCTACTGGAGAGGACAGAGGGAGAGGGGGATAGAGAGAGAGGGGGGAGAGAGACAGAGGAGGATAGAGAGAGAGGGGGGAGAGAGACAGAGAGGAGGATAGAGAGAGAGGGGCATAAAGGGGGGGCGAGGGGGCAGAGAGAAAGGGGGATGAGAGAGAGAAAGACAGAAAGAGAGAGAGAGCGAGAGAGAGCAAATCAAGTCCAGCAAAACAATAAATCACACACAAACACACACACACATATAGACACACACACACACACACAGGCCGAGAGACAGCAATGGAGAAATAGACAGTCTTCATGTGAAGTATCCATGAAACACACACGCTCACACTCACTTTCCATCTCTCACACAACTTAGTGTAATGGAGTCTGCTCAGGCTGCTGGTTGGCTGGCTGGTGGGAGCAGGTTAAATTGCCTCTGCATTGCTGTAAATTAAAGCTGCAAAAGGCAGAGGCGAATTATATTCTCTTGGTGGGAAATGAATATTTATTATTACCTACTCCATTAGAGAGAGAGAGAGAGCGAGAGAGAGAGCGAGAGAGAGAGAGAGAGAGAGAGAGAGAGAGAGAGAGAGAGAGAGAGAGAGAGAGAGAAAAAGAGAGAGATGAGAGAGGATTGAAAAGAGAGAGAGAGAGGGATGGAGAGAGAGAGGGAGAGAGAAAGAGAGAGATAGCGAGAGAGAGAGAGAGAGAGAGAGAGAGAGAGAGAGAGAGAGAGAGAGAGAGAGAGAGAGAGGATTGAAAAAAAAGAGAGAGAGGGATGGAGAGAGAGAGGGAGAGAGAAAGAGAGAGATAGCGAGAGAGAGATAGTGGGAGAGAGAGAGAGAGAGATGGGAGAGGATTGAAAAAGAGAGAGAGAGAGAGGGATGGAGAGAGAGAGGGAGAGAGAAAGAGAGAGATAGCGATAGAGAGAAAGAGATGAGAGAGATGGGGAAAAAGAGAGGAAGGGAGACAGAGAGAATGGATGTGGTTGGATTTAGACCACATCCTGTTTGAGATGAACAGATGCCTGCCTGCATTCCATTTTACAACAAACTCCATTGTCATTATTTTATCTCTCTGTCTTCTTTAACGGGTTCCTTAAGCCACGTCCAAAACAATTATCCAGCCTGAGCTGGTGAAGGGTGTGTGAATATGGCACACAGACCTACACACACACTCAAACACACACTCAAACACACACTCAAACACACACACAAACACACTCAAACACACACTCAAACACACACACACAAACACACAAACACACACACAGTTTTGGAGTATGGTATATGATCATAGTATTTGATAGAAAGCATAGTTCAGTCATTTGCCCCAACCTTTCTAGATTTTAATTTCCCCAAACACACTTTTTAAAGTTAGAAAAAAGTAATTGATCTGGATTTGATTACAACACGATTGGACAGGGAAATAGAGTAGCCTGCGTGTGTTATAGTTATGCTGAATGTGAGTTTTAAGATGCTGCACTCTGGTCAGCACTAAAGGCAGGGACCATCCAGACCATGTATTATTCAACTAGCTTTTATTTACCTCATTTAACATCTGTCTATGCCTTACACAGCCAAATAATCTGGAGAGGAGAAGAGAGGAGGAGAGGAGAAGAGGGGGAAGGGGATGGGAAGGGAGTGGAGGAGAGGAGAGGAGAGGAGAGGAGAGGAGAGGAGAGGAGAGGAGAGGAGAGGAGAGGGAGAGGAGAGGGGAGAGGAGAGGAGAGGAGAGGAGAGGAGAGGAGAGGGAGGGAGAGGAGGGGAGAGGAGGGAGAGGAGAGGAGAGGAGAGGAGAGGAGTAGCATCTGCCTCTAATTCCAAAGCTTGTATGTTTGAATCCAGTGATAGAAAGTAGTTTTTGAGATTTTTGTTTTAAGCCTATCCCCAACCTTAACCCTTACCTTAACCATTCGGAGATAATGCCTAATCTTAACCCTAGCCTTAACCATAACCTTAAACTTAACCATAAGCCTAACCTTGACCCCAAACCCCTAACCCTAAAACTATACCTAACCCTAACCCTAACCCTAACCCTAACCCTAACCCTAACCCTAACCCTAACCCTAACCCTAAACCTAAACCTAAACCTAAACCTAAACCTAAACCTAAACCCAACCCCAACCCCAACCCCAACCTTGTCTGTTTGCTCTGAGCGAGTAGGTACCGGTCAGTGTGTGTGTGTGTGTGTGTGTGTGTGTGTGTGTGTGTGTGTGTGTGTGTGTGTGTGTGTGTGTGTGTGTGTGTGTGTGTGTGTGTGTGTTTGGTTACAGAGGGGCACTTCAACCAAATGTTTTCTCTGTTCCTCTTTCTCTTCCTTTCCTCTCTTTCTATTTCTACTTATATTTCTCTACCTCTTCTTCCATCTTCTTCATTCCCCATGTTGTTTTTACTCTCTATCTCTCCATTTCACCACCCTCCATCCTACCCCCATTTAATTCTATAATATTCTACTTAGTCCATGCGCTCTGTCCTTGCTTGTCCATATATGTACAGTTGAAGTCTGAAGTTTACATACACTTAGATTGGAGTCATTAAAACTCGTTTTTCAACCACTCCACAAATGTCTTGTTAACAAACTGTAGTTTTGGCAAGTCGGTTAGGACTACTTTGTGCATTACAAAAGTAATTTTTCCAACAATTGTTTACTGACAGATTATTTCACTTATAATTCACTGTATCACAATTCCAGTGGGTCAGAAGTTTACATACACTAAGTTGACTGTGCCTTTAAACAGCTTGGAAAATTCCAGAAAATGATGTCTACCTTCAAACTCAGTGCCTCTTTGCTTGACATCATGGGAAAATCAAAAGAAATCAGCCAAGACCTCAGAAAAAAAGGTAGACCTCCACAAGTCTGGTTCATCCTTAGGAGCAATTTCCAAATGCCTCAAGGTACCACGTTCATCTATACAAACAATAGTACGCAAGTATAAACACCATGGGACCACGCAGCCGTCATACCGCTCAGGAAGGAGACGCGTTCTGTCTCCTAGAGATGAACGTATTTTGGTGCGAAAAGTGCAAAACAATCCCAGAACAACAGCAAAGGACCTTGTGAGGATGCTGGAGGAAACAGGTACAAAAGTATCTATATCCACAGTAAAACGAGTCCTATATCGACATAACCTGAAAGGCCGCTCAGCAAGGAAGAAGCCACTGCTCCAAAACTGCCATAAGAAAGCCAGAATACGGTTTGCAATTGCACATGGGGACAAAGATCGTACTTTTTGAAGAAATGTCCTCTGGTCTGATGAAACAAAAATAGAACTATTTGGCCATATTGACCATTGTTATGTTTGGAGGAAAAAGGGGAATGCTTGCACGCCGAAGAACACCATCCCAACCTTGAAGCACGGGGGTGGCAGCATCATGCTGTAGGGGTGCTTTGCTTCAGGAGGGACTGGAGCACTTCACAAAATAGATGGCATCATGAGGAAGGAAAATTATGTGGATATATTGAAGCAACATCTCAAGACATCAGTCAGGAAGTTAAAGCTTGGTCGCAAATGCGTCTTCCAAATGGACAATGACCCCAAGCATACTTTCAAAGTTGTGGCAAAATGCCTTAAGGACAACAAAGTCAAGGTATTGGAGTGGCCATCACAAAGCCCTGACCTCAATCCTATAGAAAATGTGTGGGCAGAACTGAAAAAGCGCGTGCGAGCAAGGAGGCCTACAAACCTGACTCAGTTACACCAGCTCTGTCAGGAGGAATGGGCCAAAATTCACCCAACCTATTGTGGGAAGCTTGTGGAAGGCTACCCGAAACGTTTGACCCAAGTTGAACAATTTAATGGCAATGCTACCAAATACTAATTGAGTGTATATAAACTTCTGACCCACTGGGAATGTGATGAAATAAATAAAAGCTTAAATAAATCATTCTCTCTACTATTATTCTGACATTTCACATTCTTAAAATAAAGTGGTGATCCTAACTGACCTAAGACAGGGAATTTTTACAAGGATTAAATGTCAGGAATTGTGAAAAACTGAGTTTAAATGTATTTTGCGTATGTGTCTGTAAACTTCCGACTTCAACTGTATATATTCTTAAATTCCATTCCTTACTCGATTTATGTCTAGTGGTCCTCTGTAGCTCAATTGGTAGAGCATGGTGCTTGTAACGCCAGGTTAGTGGGTTAGATCCCCGGGACCACCATACGTTAAAATTTACGCACACATGACTGTAAGTCGCTTTGGATAAAAGCGTCTGCTAAATGGCATATTATTATTTATATGTTGTGAAATTGTTAGATATTACTTGTTAGATATTACTGCACTGTCGGAGCTAGAAGCACAAGCATTTCGCTACACCCGCAATAACATCTGCTAAACACGTATATGTGACAAATACAATTTGATTTGATTTGAACCTCCCTTCCCTGCGTCACCTTTGGCGTGTCTTGCAGAAAATTAATTTGATTGGGCAGAGTGCTTGCCAGTCAATATTTCTCCCTCAACTTAGTGAGACAGGAGAGAGAGAGGAGGTTTCTGGGTAGTGGAACTCAGACAGGAACTTGGCACCTGACCCGGGCCAACAACACACCCACTCCCCTCCTTCTCCTCCATTCTATCATTCCTTCGCTTGACTTTTTTTTCCATATCTCTCTCTCTGTTTCTACCTCTTACACGGTCGGTCTCTCCATCTTTCACCTCTGGAGTCCCTCGTCAGATGTGTTTCATGTTGCAGACCAAAGCAGTTCTCAGTTGATTAATTGAAATATTGCATTTCAGTTGTCTTGTGGATTGTGTACATGTGGATTGTGTGTACATGTGGATTGTTGATGGGTTTAAATTAACAGGGAGTGTAAGAGTGTGCAGCTGTTCATAACTTTATTATTATTATTATTTATGATTATTTAAATTGACTGGGAGTGTAAGAGCGTGCACATGGACAGTTGGTGGGTTTCAGGATTGTAGACAGTTCTCATTTCATGGCAATCATTGTGTCGGGTGGAGGGGTAGAGTGGAGGAAGGACGAGGAACGGAGGAGGTGAGAGAGAGCAGGGCCATTGTTAATGTTGAACAGCAGGACAATCCAAAGACATTAGAGGGGAATGATGATAGCCCTGGCCTTCCTCCCTCCCTCTCTCTCTCTCTCTCTCTCTCTCTTTCTCTCTGTCTCTATCTTTGTCTCTCTGTCTCTCTCTTTCTCTCTCTCTCTCTCTCTCTCTCTCTCTCTCTCTCTCTCTCTCTCTCTCTCTCTCTCTCTCTCTCTCTATCTCTCTTTCTCTCTCTTGCTCTCTGTCTCTGTCTCTCTCTCTCTGTCTCTCTACTCCCTGTGGTACAGTAGTGACATGCCATTTAATAGACTCCCCCCATGAAACAAACTACCTCAATTAATTCCTCAGACTCAGTCCTGATCTTTCTCCCACTCTGCTCACACACTGCTCTCACACCCCCAGCCAGAGGGCCGAGGGCATGTGTGTGTGTGTGTGTGTGTGTGTGAGTGTGTGTGTGAGTGTGTGTTTGGGTGGGGGTGCGTGCGTGCGTGCGTGCATGCGTGTGCGTGCGTGTGCGTGCGTGTGCTTGCGTGTGTGATTGCCTCTGTGATACAAGCTAACTGCAGACCATTTCAGTGTATGTCTCTCCAACCTGTAAGCTGAATGTGGAGCAGACAGACAGGACAGGAGAACGCATGTGTGTGTAGCACAGCTGTGTAGTTACATTAAGGAGAATTATGAGAGCAATCTCCAGTCTCCTACTGACTCTGACTCCCAGCCAACCCTCCCTGCTCGCTGTCCCAAATGGCACCCTATTCCCTACATAGTGCACTACTTTTGACCAGAGCCCAATGGGCCCTTGTATGTAGGGAATAGGGTGCCATTTGGGTGCAGTCATACCAATCTCATACACTCTTCTATTTTCAATGAACAAACGCCCCCTCACTCTCACTAGCTACACTCGGTCATGTGATATGAGTCCTATCCAACACAACACGCGTCTTACATTATTACTGTTCATGTCATTGTATTGCTTGTCATCTAACTGTAGGTTCTCTCAAACGTTCCCCTGTCCATTATGGATGTGTGTGTGTGTGTGTGTGTGTGTCTGTGTCTGTGTCTGTGTGTGTGTGTGTGTGTGTGTGTGTGTGTGTGTGTGTGTGTGTGTGTGTGTGTGTGTGTGTGTGTGTGTGTGTGTGTGTGTGTGTGTGTGTGTGTGTGTGTGTGTGTGTGTGTGTGTGTGTGTGTGTGTGTGTGTGTGTGTGTGTGTGTGTGTGTGTGTGTCTGTGTCTGTGTCTGTGTCTGTGTCTGTGTCTGTGTGTGTGTGTGTGTGTGTATGTGTGTTCCACAAAAATAATGCCTTTTGCCTCCCTTTGATATTTGAAATAGAAATTGTGCACAAATATGGAATTTTAAAAGCCTGTTATATTAAAGGAAGTGCCCTTTAATATAGACCACATAGAGAATTCAATCAACAATGAGAATAGAAAGGTTCAGAACTTTTGTAAGACATCACAGTACAGTTTAAATATATATGGCAAATATAAATCCTATATGGATGGTGTTAAAAGATAGATGGGAGGTGTTGAATGGAATTGAAGGATGGGACTAATAACAACTAACAACAAACAATAACAAGATAACTAATAATGTAGGCACGCTGTGTCCATAATAAGTGTATGGGTTGTAGGTTGGGAGCTTTTGTGAAGGAGCACAGTTAGAAAGATATGACATATAGAAGCAAACCGGATGGACATCATGAAAATGATCGGAGAGGTTGAGGGTAGAGGAAGTTCAGGAGAAAGAACAAACTAAATGTAATTATTGTAAAATTGACTGTGTCCATAAAATGTAGATAGTGTGTATGGGCTGGAAGTAGAGGCCTAGGCGTTGTTGTTCACTTGTTTACTCCAAGTGGGGAAAGGGTGGCGGGGTTGGAAAGTAATAAAGGGGAATATATATTTTTTGAAAGGATATGTATGTGTATGTATGTATGTATGTGGGTGTATGTGTGTATATGTATATGTATATGTGTATGTATTTGTGTATGTGTATGTGTATGTGTATATATAAAACATTTTTTTATTTAACATCTCGAGATGGGAAAATGTGTTTCCCATCTCTTTACCAAAAGTTACACTTCTCAAAAGGCACAGAATTGGTGTAACGACACATAAGAGAAGAAGAGAGTCAGAAGAGCGAGGTAGAGTGAGGTAATTAGCAGGAGAGAGAGATAGGGAGTCCAAGGAGAGAAACAAGCAAATGAAAGACTTAGAGGAGTAAGACTTAGAGAGAGACTAAGTTTGCACATAGAGACTAGAGTGAGACTAAGGTGGAAGTTTGCACAAGAGGGCTTTATAAACAAAAAGAGAGCAGTGTATTGATCTACGGTACTATAGAGGGCCAGCCAACCTTCTGATACAGAATGCAGTGATGTGTACTGAACCTATTCCCCGTAATAAAGCGTACTGCACGGGCATGTGCACAGATCTCCAAAGTGCTCTTTTGGGTGGTGTTCTAATTTCCTCTGCTTCACCCCTTCGTCTCTTCACCCCTTTGTCTCTTCACCCCTTCCCCTCCTCACCCCTTCCCCTCCTCACCCCTCCTCACCCCTTCCCCTCCTCACCCCTTCCCCTCCTCACCCCTAGGGGTTATCAGTTATCACTGTGTGGGGCCTCACACACAAGCACACGCACACACACACACTGAATGGCACAATGTGTTGAAGTACAATCCTGAACATGGTTTTTTGTCACAGCCGTTGAAAGACGAGCAACCAGCTCTCACAGTCTCACTGCAGAATTAGACGTTCATCCACGTTCTCCAAACGTCAAATTTCGAAGTTGCTCCAAACGTCAAATTTTGAAGTGTGTTTGTTACTCCTGCTGGTCTGTATCATTCAATTTCTCCAAATGTCAAATTTCGAAGTTAGGCACTTGTTTTAGCACTCATTCCAAATGGTTAAAGGTTAAGGTTTGGAATAGAGTCATGGTATTACGCCCATCACCACCCCCATCCACAATGCCCTATCAAAACCCCAGCCTACTTGATGGAAGTAGCACCCACTGTTGCCCCTAGTGGCCGGTTTTGAAGGCTTTTCCCGACGTCCTCAGGACATGGATAATTTCGAAGTCAATCTTGAACGACCTGGCTGAGATGAGAGCCTGTAATCATTGTTGAGAGATATCACTCTTACATTCTTCTTCATCCTCCGCCTCCTCCATCCTTCCCTCCTTCCCCTTTCATCCCCTGACTCCCCTCTCACTCTCTCCCTTTTCCTCTCTTCTCTGCCTCTCTCCTCCTCATGACTCTGCTCCAAGTCAAGTGGCATTTCCATTTTAGAATTGCTTCCTAGCCCCTTTGTGAATAGAATCGAATTACACTGAAAAGCACTGATTGATTCTTTCTCAACACAAAAGCTTCTCATGCTTTAAGCTGCTACCCGGCCCCTGGGCCTCTGCTGTACTGCCTATTGAAGCCAGACCAGACGGCCACTGTAGTCATTATAGTATGAATGGTAAGAGGTAGGGGGACATAGGGAGGAGGGGGAGAGTTTAGGAAGGGAGGAGGGGAGGAGGGGAAGAGTGTAGGAAGGGAGGAGGGGAGGAGGGGAGGAGGGGAGGAGGGGTAAGGGTGGGGGGAGTGAGGAGTAGTGAAGGTGTGTGTGTGCCGATGGGATGTGTGTTTTTTTTCATATGCTCACTTTCACACTACCTACTGTACTGGCTGACTGGCTGACTGGCTGACTGGCTTACTGGCTGACTGGCTGACTGGCTGGCTGACTGGCTGAATGTCTGACTGGCTGACTGGCTGGCTGACTGGCTGAATGTCTGACTGGCTGACTGACTGGCTAACTGACTGACTGACTGACTGACTGACTGACTGACTGGCTGGCTGACTGGCTGGCTGACTGGCTAACTGACTGACTGACTGACTGACTGGCTGGCTGGCTCACTGGCTGACTGGCTGACTGGCTGACTGGCTAACTGGCTGGCTGGCTGGTTGGCTGAAAGTCTGACTGGCTGACTGACTGACTGGCTAACTGACTGACTGACTGACTGACTGACTGGCTGGCTGGCTGGCTGACTGGCTGACTGGCTGACTGGCTGACTGGCTGGCTGGCTGACTGGCGGCTGATTCACTCACTCACTCTATCATTTGTTCACACACTAACCGTTGCTCTCAATACGGGTAGTATTTACAATGGTGTTTGTTCTTCACTGGTTGCCCTTTTCTTGTGGCAACAGGTCACACATCTTGATGCTGTGATTGCACACTGTGGATTTTCACCCAATAGATACGGCAGTTTATCAAAATTGAATTTGTTTTCAAATTCTTTGTGGATCTGTGTAATCTGAGGGAATGTGTCTCTATTATGGTCATACATTTGGCAGGAGGAAGTGCAGCTCAGTTTCCACCTAATTTTGTGGGCAGTGTGCACATAGCCTGTCTTCTCTTGAGAGCCAGGTCTGCCTATGGCGACCTTTTTCAATAGCAAGGCGATGCTCACTGAATCTGTACATAGTCAAAGCTTTCCTTAATTTTGGGTCAGTCACAGTGGTCAGGCATTCTGCCACTGTGTACTCTCTGTTTAGGGCCAAATAGCATTCTAGTTTGCTCTGTTTTTTTGTTAATTCTTTCCAATGTGTCAAGTAATTCTCTTTTTGTTTTCTCATGATTTGGTTGGGTCTAATTGTGTTGCTGTCCTGGGGCTTTGTCAGGTCTGTTTGTGTTTGTGAACAGAGCCCCAGGACCAGCTTGCTTAGGGGACCAAGTTCCTCTCTCTGTAGGTGATGGCTTTGTTATGGAAGGTTTGGTAATCGCTGCCTTTTAGGTGGTTGTAGAATTTAACGGCTCTTTTCTGGATTTTGATCATTAGCGGGAATCAGCCTAATTCTGCTCTGCGTGTATTATTTGGTGTTTTATGTTGTAAACAGAGGATATTTTTGCAGAATTCTGCATGCAGAGTCTCAATTTGGTGTTTGTCCCATTTTGTGAATTCTTGGTTGGTGAGCGGACCCCAGACCTCACAACCATGAAGGGCAATGGGTTGTATAACTGATTCAAGTATTTTTAGCCAGATCCTAATTAGTATGTCAAATGTTATGTTCCTTTTGATGGCATAGAAGGCCCTTCTTGCCTTCTCTCTAAGATCGTTCACAGCTTTGTGGAAGGTATCTGTGGCGCTGATGTTTAGGCCAAAGTACGTATAGTTTTTTGTGTGCTCTAGGGCAACGGTGTCTAGATGGAATTTGTATTTGTGGTCCTGGCAACTGGACCTTTTTTGGAACACCATTATTTTTGTCTCACTGAGATTTACTGTCAGGGCCCAGGTCTGACAGAATCTGTGCAGAAGATCTAGGTGCTGCTGTAGGCCCACCTTGCTTGGGGACAAGCACCAGATCATCAGCAAACAGTAGACATTTGACTTCAGATTTTAGCAGGGTGAGGCCGGATGCTGCAGACTGTTCTAGTTCCCTCGCCAGTTCGTTGATATGTATGTTGAAGAGGGTGGGGCTCTCCCTCTCTCTCTCTCTCTCTATGTCTCTCTCTCTCTCTCTCTCTCTCTCTCTCTCTCTCTCTCCCTCTCCCTACCTCTCTCTCTCTCTCTCTCTCTCTCTATCTCTCTCTCTATCTCTCCTCTCTCTCTCTCTCTCTCTCTCTCTCTCTCTCTCTCTCTCTCTCTCTCTTTTTTCTCTCTCTCTCTCTCTCTCTCTCTCTCTCTCTCTCTCTCTCTCCCCCCCCTCTCTCTCTCTCTCTCTCTCTCTCTCTCTCTCTCTCTCTCTCTCTCTCTCTCTCTCTTTCTCCGGTCTGTACATCAGTATGTATGGAGGGCATTCCTTGGCTGCTACAGAGAGATAGACATAACACTTCATCAGCAGGTGTGAGGGGCTGAGTGGAGAAGTGCAGGGAGAGGTTAGCTGAACATCCAACCACACCGTCGCCAGTTAGCTGAACATCCAACCCAACCATCGCCAGTTAGCTGAACCTCCAACCCAACCATCACCAGTTAGCTGAACATCCAACCCAACCGTCGCCAGTTAGCTGAACATCCAACCCAACCATCGCCAGTTAGCTGAACAACCAACCCAACCGTCGCCAGTTAGCTGAACATCCAACCCAACCATCACCAGTTAGCTGAACATCCAACCCAACCGTCGGCAGTTAGCTGAACATCCAACCCAACTATCGCCAGTTTGCTGAACATCCAACCCAACCATCGCCAGATAGCTGAACATCCAACCCAACCATCGCCAGTTAGCTGAACATCCAACCCAACCGTCGCCAGTTAGCTGAACATCCAACTCAACCATCACCAGTTAGCTGAACATCCAACCCAACCGTCGCCAGTTAGCTGAACATCCAACCCAACCATCGGCAGTTAGCTGAACATCCAACCCAACCGTCGCTAGTTAGCTGAACATCCAACCCAACCGTCGACATCGAATTCATCATGTCCTCACGTACATCCCCATGTCTCCTCAAAGGGAAGGGCTCCGCTCACAGAGCTCACAGATTGACACCCTCAGCTATCTGTCTTGGCCCTTACACACACACACACACACACACACACACACACACACACACACACAAACACACACACACACACACACACACACACACCACACACACACACACACACACACACACACACACACACACACACACACACACACACACACACACACACACACACACACACACACACACACACACACACACACACACACACAACACATAGAAGCACCTCCAGTATGTCATGCACCTACACTACACAGTGCCACACACCTCCAGTGAGGTGGCTCTCAGGCCTTGAAACAAGATGGGAAACAGACACACACTCCGGCGCACATACGTTACATTCCGCACACTCCGGCACATCTCACACACACACTAAACACACACACATTACGCACATACTGCGATGCAGCCAGGCGCAGACCCAGCGCACATAAAACAAAACAAAAAAATCTGGTCTCCTCTCCTCCGTCTCCTCCTCTGTCGCTCTCTCCAGATAACATTTGTCAGTCCTTAAGTTCCCTGATGTGGAAAATGGACTTCATTTTTATGGTGTGGCAAATTAAAAAACTTCCAGCTTGACACCATTAAACTGGAAGCTCTCCAAGTTAACTAGCGTGGCTCTGGACGAAATAGAGAGGGAGGGATGGAGGGTGAGAGAGACGGAAGGATGGAGGGAGGGAGAGAGAGAGAGAGAAAGAGAGCGTGAAAGAGAGAGAGAGAGAGAGAGAGAGAGAGAGAGAGAGAGAGAGACAGGGAGAGAGAGGAGAGAGAGAGAGAGCGGGAGAGAGAGAGAGATGGAGGGGGAGAGGGGAGAAAGAGAGAGAGAGACAGAGGGGGAGAGGGGAGAGAGAGAGATGGAGTGGGAGAGGGAGAGAGAGAAACGCCTGAAGCAAAACTAATCTATGTTGCCTCCTAAACACCAGTAAACACCCAACTCCTGCCTCATCTAACTGGTCACGCACACTCACACACAAACACCACACGAGACAGCGTGACAGGGAGTGGTCATAGACCATATGTAGTTCTCCAGCTTGATTCGCTGCATCTGTGGGTTCATTGAAAGGAATGATCCATAAACCATAGGCAAATTTCGATGTGTTTGGGGTGAAACGTCAAATTTCAAAGTTGCAAAAACTATCACTGGGATTGAGGACGCACGCGACCCTCGGAGCCGGAGCTCGTGGATTACGCCCATCTGCCATCCCCATCCACAACACCCTAGCAACACCCTAGCAACACCCTAGCAACACCCTAGCAACACCCAAGCCTACTGCAGCAGTAAGGCCAAATACAATTTTTCATCAAATCATTTTTCTATATATTTTTGGGATGCTTAAAATTCTAAATCAAATAGCAAAATTATCCTTGGAATGGTTTAACAATGCTAGGTTTAGTAAAGAGGATGATGGAATGATGTTGGGTAATACATAAGGGTAGGCTTAGTAATGAGGACATTGGAATAATGTTGGGTAATACATAATGGTAGGCTTAGTAATGAGGACGTTGGAATAATGTTGGGTAATTAATAATGGTAGACTTAGTAATGAGGACGTTGGAATGATGTTGGGTAATACATAATGGTAGACTTAGTAATGAGGACATTGGAATGATGTTGGGTAATACATAAGGGTAGGCTTTGTAATGAGGACGTTGGAATAATGTTGGGTAATTAATAATGGTAGACTTAGTAATGAGGACATTGGAATAATGTTGGGTAATACATAATGGTAGGCTTAGTAATGAGGACGTTGGAATGATGTTGGGTAATACATAATGGTAGGCTTAGTAATGAGGACGTTGGAATGATGTTGGGTAATACATAATGGTAGGCTTAGTAATGAGGACGTTGGAACAATGTTGGGTAATTAATAATGGTAGACTTAGTAATGAGGACGTTGGAATAATGTTGGGTAATACATAATGGTAGGCTTAGTAATGAGGACATTGGAATGATGTTGGGTAATACATAATGGTAGGCTTAGTAATGAGGATGTTGGAATAATGTTGGGTAATTAATAATGCTAGGCTTAGTAATGAGGATGTTGGAATAATGTTGGGTAATTAATAATGGTAGGTTTAGTAATGAGGATGTTGGAATAATGTTGGGTAATTAATAATGGTAGACTTAGCAATGAGGAAGTTGGAATAATGTTCGGTAATACATAATGGTAGGCTTAGTAATGAGGACGTTGGAATGATGTTGGTTAATTAATAATGCTAGGTTTAGTAATGAGGACGTTGGAATAATGTTGGGTAATTAGTAATGGTAGACTTAGTAATGAGGACGTTGGAATGATGTTGGTTAATTAATAATGCTAGGTTTAGTAATGAGGACGTTGGAATAATGTTGCGTAATTAATAATGGTAGACTTGTAATGAGGACATTGGAATGATGTTGGGTAATACATAATGGTAGGCTTAGTAATGAGGACATTGGAATAATGTTGGGTAATACATAATGGTAGGCTTAGTAATGAGGACGTTGGAATAATGTTGGGTAATTAATAATGGTAGACTTAGTAATGAGGACATTGGAATGATGTTGGGTAATACATAATGGTAGGCTTAGTAATGAGGACATTGGAATAATGTTGGGTAATACATAATGGTAGGCTTAGTAATGAGGACGTTGGAATAATGTTGGGTAATACATAATGGTAGGCTTAGTAATGAGGACGTTGGAATAATGTTGGGTAATACATAATGGTAGGCTTAGTAATGAGGACGTTGGAATAATGTTGGGTAATACATAATGGTAGGCTTAGTAATGAGGACATTGGAATAATGTTGGGTAATACATAATGGTAGGCTTAGTAATGAGGACATTGGAATAATGTTGGGTAATACATAATGGTAGGCTTAGTAATGAGGACGTTGGAATAATGTTGGGTAATTAATAATGGTAGACTTAGTAATGAGGACATTGGAATGATGTTGGGTAATACATAATGGTAGGCTTAGTAATGAGGACATTGGAATAATGTTGGGTAATACATAATGGTAGGCTTAGTAATGAGGACGTTGGAATAATGTTGGGTAATTAATAATGGTAGACTTAGTAATGAGGACGTTGGAATGATGTTGGGT
The DNA here is from genome assembly GCF_020615455.1 of Coregonus clupeaformis. Classification (NCBI taxonomy): domain Eukaryota; kingdom Metazoa; phylum Chordata; class Actinopteri; order Salmoniformes; family Salmonidae; genus Coregonus; species Coregonus clupeaformis. Next base: position 40,404,340 of record NC_059222.1, on the reverse strand, counting down.
AATACATAATGGTAGACTTAGTAATGAGGACATTGGAATGATGTTGGGTAATACATAAGGGTAGGCTTTGTAATGAGGACGTTGGAATAATGTTGGGTAATTAATAATGGTAGACTTAGTAATGAGGACATTGGAATAATGTTGGGTAATACATAATGGTAGGCTTAGTAATGAGGACGTTGGAATGATGTTGGGTAATACATAATGGTAGGCTTAGTAATGAGGACGTTGGAATGATTTTTGGGTAATACATAATGGTAGGCTTAGTAATGAGGACGTTGGAACAATGTTGGGTAATTAATAATGGTAGACTTAGTAATGAGGACGTTGGAATAATGTTGGGTAATACATAATGGTAGGCTTAGTAATGAGGGACGTTGGAACAATGTTGGGTAATTAATAATGGTAGACTTAGTAATGAGGACATTGGAATGATGTTGGGTAATACATAATGGTAGGCTTAGTAATGAGGACGTTGGAATAATGTTGCGTAATTAATAATGGTAGACTTAGTAATGAGGACATTGGAATGATGTTGGGTAATACATAATGGTAGGCTTAGTAATGAGGATGTTGGAATAATGTTGGGTAATTAATAATGCTAGGCTTAGTAATGAGGATGTTGGAATAATGTTGGGTAATTAATAATGGTAGGTTTAGTAATGAGGATGTTGGAATAATGTTGGGTAATTAATAATGGTAGACTTAGCAATGAGGAAGTTGGAATAATGTTCGGTAATACATAATGGTAGGCTTAGTAATGAGGACGTTGGAATAATGTTGGTTAATTAATAATGCTAGGTTTAGTAATGAGGACGTTGGAATAATGTTGGGTAATTAGTAATGGTAGACTTAGTAATGAGGACGTTGGAATGATGTTGGGTAATTAATAATGATAGGTTTAGTAATGAGGATATTGGAATAATGTTGGGTAATTAATAATGGTAGACTTAGTAATGAGGACATTGGAATGATGTTGGGTAATACATAATGGTAGGCTTAGTAATGAGGACATTGGAATAATGTTGGGTAATACATAATGGTAGACTTAGTAATGAGGAAGTTGGAATAATGTTGGGTAATTAATAATGGTAGACTTAGTAATGAGGACATTGGAATGATGTTGGGTAATACATAATGGTAGGCTTAGTAATGAGGACATTGGAATAATGTTGGGTAATACATAATGGTAGGCTTAGTAATGAGGACGTTGGAATAATGTTGGGTAATTAATAATGGTAGACTTAGTAATGAGGACGTTGGAATGATGTTGGGTAATACATAATGGTAGACTTAGTAATGAGGACATTGGAATGATGTTGGGTAATACATAAGGGTAGGCTTTGTAATGAGGACGTTGGAATAATGTTGGGTAATTAATAATGGTAGACTTAGTAATGAGGACATTGGAATAATGTTGGGTAATACATAATGGTAGGCTTAGTAATGAGGACGTTGGAATGATGTTGGGTAATTCATAATGGTAGGCTTAGTAATGAGGACATTGGAATGATGTTGGGTAATACATAATGGTAGGCTTAGTAATGAGGACGTTGGAACAATGTTGGGTAATTAATAATGGTAGACTTAGTAATGAGGACGTTGGAATAATGTTGGGTAATACATAATGGTAGGCTTAGTAATGAGGACGTTGGAACAATGTTGGGTAATTAATAATGGTAGACTTAGTAATGAGGACGTTGGAATAATGTTGGGTAATACATAATGGTAGGCTTAGTAATGAGGACGTTGGAATAATGTTGCGTAATTAATAATGGTAGACTTAGTAATGAGGACATTGGAATGATGTTGGGTAATACATAATGGTAGGCTTAGTAATGAGGATGTTGGAATAATGTTGGGTAATTAATAATGCTAGGCTTAGTAATGAGGATGTTGGAATAATGTTGGGTAATTAATAATGGTAGGTTTAGTAATGAGGATGTTGGAATAATGTTGGGTAATTAATAATGGTAGACTTAGCAATGAGGAAGTTGGAATAATGTTCGGTAATACATAATGGTAGGCTTAGTAATGAGGACGTTGGAATGATGTTGGTTAATTAATAATGCTAGGTTTAGTAATGAGGACGTTGGAATAATGTTGGGTAATTAGTAATGGTAGACTTAGTAATGAGGACGTTGGAATGATGTTGGGTAATTAATAATGATAGGTTTAGTAATGAGGATATTGGAATAATGTTGGGTAATTAATAATGGTAGACTTAGCAATGAGGAAGTTGGAATAATGTTGGGTAATTAGTAATGGTAGACTTAGTAATGAGGACGTTGGAATGATGTTGGGTAATTAGTAATGGTAGACTTAGTAATGAGGACATTGGAATGATGTTGGGTAATTAATAATGCTAGGTTTAGTAATGAGGACGTTGGAATAATGTTGGGTAATTAATAATGGTAGACTTAGTAATGAGGACATTGGAATGATGTTGGGTAATTAATAATGATAGGTTTAGCAATGATGACGTTGGAATAATGTTGGGTAATTAATAATGGTAGGTTTAGTAATGAGGACGTTGGAATAATGTTCGGTAATTAATAATGGTAGACTTTGTAATAAGGACGTTGGAATGATGTTGGGTAATTAGTAATGATAGGTTTAGCAATGATGACGTTGGAATAATGTTGGGTAATTAATAATGGTAGGCTTAGTAATGAGGACGTTGGAATGATGTTGGGTAATCAATAATGATGGGTTTAGTAATGAGGACGTTGGAATAATGTTGCGTAATTAATAATGGTAGGCTTAGTAATGAGGACGTTGGAATGATGTTGGGCAATTAATAATGCTAGGTTTAGCAATGACGACGTTGGAATAATGTTGGGTAATACCTAATGGTAGGCTTAGTAATGAGGACGTTGGAATAATGTTGGGTAATTAATAATGAGAGGATTTAGAGTGTTGATGTCAAATTTGTTTGTCAACATTCACACGCATGCACACACACACACACACACACTTGTAGCACACTCAAACAAGCGCTCATCTCTTTTGTTCTCCACCTTGTCTTTCATTATCCCCATCTGTGTGTGTGTGTGTGTGTGTGTGTGTGTGTGTGTGTGTGTGTGTGTGTGTGTGTGTGTGTGTGTGTGTGTGTGTGTGTGTGTGTGTGTGTGTTTGTCACATGTGTGTGAGCCATATTTTGCTGAGAAATAATATATTTCTTAATTTTGTTCATTACATGTGTATTTCATCTTTAGTTTTTTTTAAATATTTGATCCATGTTTAGCATTTACAATTGTTCTTCCTAATTATTATTAGTAGTAGTAGTATTATTATTGGTATTAATATTCAGCTACAGAAAAAATATATGGATGATTTCATCTTTTACATTTAGCTAAAATCAATGTCATAATTTTACTGGTTCAAAATCATACTTTGACACCTTTTTCATCATTGCTCTGCTGCAGTTCTTTGGTCTTGGTCCTCTTCTTGATCTCTTTTTCTCTCCATGTTTTAATTGACATGGGTTTGATCTTCAGTGAGGAGTCAGTGTGAGGGTTAACAGACAGTAGTCATGTGTGTCTGATTTTATCGGCTTTACTAGTGATCAATGATCTTTAGCTCTGATTAACATGCTGTGTGAAGGACCGTCTCACACACACACATACACACATACATGTTACGGTCCGGCACTGTTGGTCCTGTTCCTGCTGGTTTTCCTTTCCCTTTTTCCCTGTGTGTGTTGTTTGTGTCTGTCTCCCCCTGCTGTGCAGTCCAGTCAGAGGATCTAGGTCAGGGGGCGTGGCCATTCTCTCACAAGATCAGTTACATCCAGCTGCAGCTTATTGTCAACAATCAACCAGCAGTTATCTACCCGGGCTGGACACCTCTCCAGCGCCAGTTCGTTTCCTACACTACCTGTGATCTCGTCTGTTCCTGCTGCCTGCCTGCCTGCCATTCCCACGCCGCAACCTGCTCTGTTGTCTGATATCCTCGTCATCCAGCCCTCAGGACTACTGGCTCTCCACCCCTACTCAGCTCCTACCCCGGCCTGAAGCTACTCCACCCTGTACTGCTTCTCTCTACCATAACACGCTGAATAAACTACATCATAATTCACCCTCTTTGTCCGCGTGTCCGTCTCTGCACCTGAGTCCCCCACCCAAGCCTAATAGAACGAACTGGCCAAACATGGACTCAGCAGAGATGCCACATGAAACAACGGGTGATGGCATATAACGCGCCCTCCATTCACAGGGAATGCTATTGGGACAACACGACCAACTCATCCGGACTCTATTGGATAACAACCAGCAGTTGTTGGATCAAGTATCTCATCTCTCCTCTCAGGTAGCTAACCTGGTAACACTCACTACCCTTCCTCCCTCTGTTTCTCCTCCGCCTGTTCCTCCTACAGTGGCTCCAGGATCGGCTTCCGCTCCTGCCCTTCGGGAACCCCCTACAACCTCACCCGAACCTTTCACCGGGGACCTGAACAAATGCCGTGGTTTCCTGCTTCAGTGCCGCTTGGTGTTCCAACAGAAGCCCCTGTCTTTCTCCACGGAATCCTCAAAGGTACATTACGCACTGGGGTTAATGAGGGGCAAAGCTTTGATTTGGGCAGAAGCGGCTTGTTCTACTCAGCAGATTGCCAGCCTGTCGTTTGACGATTTTTCCTCTCAATTGAAAGTTGTGTTTGATCACCCGGACCATGCCGGGACCGCCACAAAGAGACTATTGAAGCTACGACAGGGCACGGGTAGCGTGGCTGAATACGCCATTGACTTTTGGACCTTGGCAGCGGTCCAAAAGGGGCGGTCGGGTCCACACCACAGGCGGGGCCCCCTCGCTTTCGGCAGCCCGAGCTACACCACCACTCGGACACCGCCCACACACCTCAGCGGATCCCTCCACGGAACTAGACGAGCCCATGCAGCTGGGCCGTGCTCGTCTGTCCCCTGCCGAAAAGGAACGGCGCATGCGGGCTGGTGAGTGCATGTACTGTGGGGACCGCACTCATTTCCTGGTTAACTGTCCGGTTCGCCCAAAAGACCAAGCTCGCAGGTAAAAGTGGGCGTACTTGCGAGTGCTACACCTGACTCAATGCCCACAGCACCCCGTCTAGTTATCCCAGCTACAGTCCAGTTCAGGAATCTATCTCTCCCACTAGCTGCTCTAATCGACTCTGGTGCTGAGGATAGTTTCCTTGACGTCAACCTGGTCACTCAGGCTGAGATCCCTGTTAAGCCCCTGCCTAAGCCTATAACAGTAACCGCTATTGACGGCCATCAGTTTGCCAACATCACCCACCAAACTGTCCCCGTTTCTCTCATGCTGTCCGGCAATCACAAAGAAACCATCCAGTTTAAAGTAGTCTCCTCCTCGGCCTCCCCCCTTATCCTCGGTTTCCCTTGGCTTAGCCTTCACAACCCCCCATATTGACTGGCAAAACCACAAGATACACAGTTGGAGCACTCACTGCCATTCTGTTTGCCTTGGGTCGGCTATTCCGCCCTCGGTCGGCTCCCCTGCTTCCCCTGTCAAAACCCCAGACCTCTCTTCAGTCCCTGAGGAGTACCTGGACCTGGCCGAGGTATTCAGTAAGTCCAAGGCACTTTCATTACCACCTCATAGGCCATACGATTGCGCTATTGAGTTACTGCCTGGAGCCCCCTTTGCCGTCCAGTCGGCTTTTCAATCTGTCCCGTCCTGAGAGAGAAGCTATGGAAACCTACATAGGCGACTCCCTAACCTCTGGCATCATTCGTCCCTCATCTTCCGCTGTTGGAGCTGGGTTCTTTTTTGTAGAGAAGAAGGACAAAACATTACGCCCCTGCATTGACTACAGAGGACTAAATAACATCACAGTCAGAAATACATACCCCCTGCCTCTCATCAACTCAGCATTTGAACCCCTTCATGGTGCCACTGTGTTTACCAAACTCGACCTACGTAACGCTTACCACCTCGTTAGGATCAGGCGGGGAGATGAATGGAAAACTGGGTTCAATACCCCTCTCGGACACTTTGAATACCTAGTCATGCCATTCGGTCTCACTAACGCCCCAGCAGTGTTTCAGGCCATGGTTAACGATGTGTTGAGGGATTTTCTACACCGTTTTGTGTTTGTCTATTTGGATGACATTCTAATATTCTCTAAGTCACAGGATGAACACGTCTCCCACGTCCGTCTGGTTCTCCAACGCCTCATGGAAAACAAACTGTATGTGAAAGCAGAAAAATGTGAGTTCCACCGGCAGTCCGTCCCCTTTTTGGGCTTTATTATCGAGCGGGGACAAGTGTCACCAGACCCTGACAAGATCAGAGCGGTTGTGGAGTGGCCCACACCCACGTCTCGGAAGCAGCTACTACGCTTCCTGGGCTTCGCCAACTTCTACCGCCGCTTCATCAGGGGTTTCAGCCGAGTGGTTGCCCCCTGACCAAGCTCACCTCCCCTAAGGTGCCATTCCTGTGGACGCCTGAGGCCGAGTCAGCCGTGAGTACATTGAAGGAACTGTTCACCACCTCACCTGTTCTTATTCATCCAGAAACTAGTTTGCAGTTTATTGTGGAAGTGGACGCCTCTGATTCGGGGGTGGGGGCTGTCCTGTCACAACGTTCCCCACGGACCAGAAGCTCCATCCTGTGGCCTTTTTCTCCAGGAGATTGACCCCTGCTGAGAAGAACTACGACGTGGGTAACCGGGAGTTGCTTGCTGTCAAGTTGGCGTTGGAGGAGTGGAGGCACTGGCTAGACGGAGCAGAGCAACCCTTCATAGTCTGGACAGACCACAAGAACCTGGCTTACATCCAGTCGTCCAAGAGGCTGAACTCCCGTCAGGCCAGATGGGCTCTGTTCTTCAGCAGGTTCAAGTTTATTTTAACATATCGTCCTGGCACACGTAATGTCAAGCCTGATGCTCTCTCTCGCCAGTTTACAGACAATGAAGACTCCAGCAATCCTGAATCTGTTCTGCCCGCTTCCTGTTTGGTGGCGGCGGTTCACTGGGAAATCGAGTCCCTCGTCCGATCGGCACAAGAGTTGGAACCTGGACCGGCCGATGGCCCCCGACCTTCTCTATGTTCCCGCAGCCGTGCGGCCGCAAGTGCTCAACTGGATCCACACCTCACGCTTCTCCTGCCACCCTGGTATGAACCGTACACTGTCGCTACTGAAGAGGCACTTTTGGTGGCCATCCGCCGAGGCTGACGTCCGGGAGTACGTGGCGGCCTGTTCCATCTGTGCCCAAAATAAGGCTTCCCACAGGGCTCCTTCGGGCCTGCTGCGGCCTCTCCCAGTCCCGAGTCGTCCTTGGTCTCACGTGGGCTTGGACTTCGTCACTGGACTTCCTATGTCTGAGGGTAATGACACCATACTCACCATCGTGGACAGATTCTCTAAATCTGCCCATTTTGTTGCATTACCAAAATTACCATCTGCCAGTGAGACAGCCGACCTCTTTGTCCTACATGTATTCCGTCCCCATGGAATACCTGTGGACATAGTGTCCGATAGAGGCCCACAGTTCATTTCTCGGGTATGGAAGGAGTTTTGTTCGGCTCTGGGTGCCACTGTCAGTCTCTCATCAGGTTTCCATCCCCAGTCCAATGGCCAGACTGAGAGGACCAATCAGGACCTGGAGGCTGCTCTACGCTGTGTGACATCCCAGAACCCGTCCACCTGGGCCAAACATCTCCCGTGGGTCGAATATGCCCACAATTCCCTCACCTCATCTGCCACCGGCCTCTCACCATTTGAGGCGGCTTTGGGGTACCAACCGCCATTGTTCCCATCTCAGGAAAGGGAGTTAGCCGTCCCGTCAGTTCAGGATAACCTTCGTCGCTGCCGCAAGGTGTGGGTGGACACCCGTGAGGCTCTTCTACGGACAGCAGAGCGTAACAAGAGGGTGGCGGACAGGCACAGGGTAGTCGCTCCCCAGTTCCAGCCTGGTCAGCGAGTCTGGCTCTCCTCCAGCAACATCCCCCTGCGCACTGACTCCCGTAAGCTGTCGCCCCGGTATTTGGGTCCTTTCGAGATCGACTCCATCATCAACCCTTCGGCTGTTCGGTTGAAGCTTCCCCAGGCCATGAGAGTCCATCCTACATTTCACGTGTCCCAGCTGAAGCTGGTCTCCTCCAGCCCTTTGTGTCCGCCTGTGGATCCCCCTCCGCCACCGCGTATTATTGACGACCATCCAGCCTACACGGTGCGGAGACTGCTGGACGTCCGGAGGCGTGGTAGAGGGTTTCAGTACCTGGTGGACTGGGAGGGATACGGTCCCGAGGAGAGGTCCTGGATTCCCGACGATTTGTACTGGATCCGCAGCTGGTGGCTGACTTCCATAGGGACCACCCTGACAAGCCGGGTGGGTCGCCGGGTGGCGCCCGTTGAGGGGGGGGTACTGTTACGGTCCGGCACTGTTGGTCCTGTTCCTGCTGGTTTTCCTTTCCCTTTTTCCCTGTGTGTGTTGTTTGTGTCTGTCTCCCCCTGCTGTGCAGTCCAGTCAGAGGATCTAGGTCAGGGGGCGTGGCCATTCTCTCACAAGATCAGTTACATCCAGCTGCAGCTTATTGTCAACAATCAACCAGCAGTTATCTACCCGGGCTGGACACCTCTCCAGCGCCAGTTCGTTCCTACACTACCTGTGATCTCGTCTGTTCCTGCTGCCTGCCTGCCTGCCATTCCCACGCCGCAACCTGCTCTGTTGTCTGATATCCTCGTCATCCAGCCCTCAGGACTACTGGCTCTCCACCCTACTCAGCTCCTACCCCGGCCTGAAGCTACTCCACCCTGTACTGCTTCTCTCTACCATAACACGCTGAATAAACTACATCATAATTCACCCTCTTTGTCCGCGTGTCCGTCTCTGCACCTGAGTCCCCCACCCAAGCCTAATAATACAAACACACACACACACACCTCACACACACATACACACACATACACACACACACGTCACTAGAGATAGATGAGGATGGGTTCAGAGGTTTATGGAATGCAGAGAGTGATGGGATACTAAGAAGAGAGACAGGTTAGAGACATGTGAGAGATACAAACTATAGAACTAGATGGAGAGAAAGAGAGAGAGAGAGTCAGAGAGACAGAAACAGACACAGAGAGAGACACAGAGAGAGAGACACTGAGACACAGAGAGACAGAGAGACAGACGGAGAGAGAGTCAGAGACAGACAGACAGACAGACAGACAGACAGACAGACAGACAGACAGACAGACAGACAGACAGACAGACAGAAAGAGAGAGAGAAAGAGACAGAGACAGAGAGACAGAGAGAGAGAGAGAGATACAGTGAGAGACAGAGAGAGAGAGAGAGAGAGAGAGAGAGAGACACACACAGAGAGAGAGAGAGAGAGAGAGAGAGAGAGAGAGAGAGAGAGAGAGAGAGAGAGAGAGATACAGTGGCTTGCGAAAGTATTCAAATTTTTCCTATTTTGTTGCCTTAAAACCTGGAATTAAAATGGATTTTTGGGGGGTTTGTATCATCTGATTTGATGATGCAAAATATTTTTTTCTATTGAAACAAACAAGAAATATTACAAAAAAATAGAAAACTTGAGCGTGCATTACTATTCACCCCCCCCCCCCCCCAAAATCAATACTTTGTAGATTCACCTTTTGCAGCAATTTCAGCTGCAAGTCTATTCGGGTATGTCTCTATAAGCTTGGCACATCTAGCAACTTGGATTTTTGCCCATTCTTCAAGGCAAAACTGCTCCAGGTCCTTCAAGTTGGATGGGTTCCACTGGTGTACAGCAATCTTTAAGTCATACCACATATTCTCAATTGGATTGAGGTTTGGGCTTTGACTAGGCCATTCCAAGACATTTAAATTTTTTCCCTTAAACCACTCGATACATTTATATTTTTCCCCTTAAACCACTCGAGTTTTGCTTTAGCAGTATGCTTAGGGTCATTGTCCTGCTGGAAGGTCTAGACTAGATCCAAGATGGCATAGCAGTGCGGTCGCGTTTTCTGTAGTGTCCTTTATGTAAATAGCCTATTTTTAGTTTTTTGTCTTTTTTCGTATATATTTCTTAATCTCACTTTCCATCCTTTAACTAAATACACTTTCCTGTAACCCGCCTCACCCAATGTGGAACGGATTCTGTTGTTTCTTCGTACATTTTTATCCAGAACCTCTGGCTGAAACTAGCCAGCTAGCCAGCTAACTAGCTACTTGCTATTAGCCACCGTTTAGAGGTCTTCACCATTGTCCGTGGCCGTGGCCTGCACTTCCTACCAGCCAGCTCTAGCCTGGACAATTGTTGGCCAGTCTGCACATCGCGCTATCAAGCCAGAGCATATCGGATTTTCTGCCGGTACCACTGGACCTTAACACCGGATCATCGCTAGCCAGCTAACTAGCTACTTGCTATTAGCCACCGTTTAGCGCTCTTCACCATTGTCCGTGGCCGTGGCCTGCACTACATACCAGCCAGCCAGCTCTAGCCTGGACTATTATTCGGCCAGTCTGCACTGTCTGCACAGCGCGTTATCGACCCTGAAGATATCGGTTTTTCTGTCGGAATCACTGAACCATTAACACCGGATTCATCGCTACTAGCTAGCTGCAATCAAAGAGACGTTTTGTGGTTGGCTAATCAGCCCTGAGTTAGCCTTGAGCCAGGCCCATCTCCCGGCTATCTACCTCTCTGTTAACCGGACGGGACCTCCTAGTGTTGACACGGAGCCCCGCCGATCCAACACACCTGGTCTGCCGACGAAATCGTCTGATGTGGATACAACAGGCTTCCCGTTACGACGTCGATCACGAAGATCCATCTGCTAGCCCCGGCCCGCTAGCACACGCTAGCCGTGGCCTCTTGCTAGCTAGTGCTATAGCAGCCCCCAAACTACCTCCGAACTCTCCTATTGCTGTTCACCGGACCTTATGATAACTCAGCTATACAGCTGATGCCTGCTGGACTGTTCCTTTATACGGTACCGCATCCTGTTTATGTTTAGCCTCAGCCCAAACTTTGTCGCCATTACCAGCTGTTGTCTTAGCTCTCTCGAATTACACCTGTGATTGCTTTATGCCTCTCTCCCATGTCAATATGCCTTGCTTATTGCTGTTTCGCTTATTTCTTATTGTACTATTTCACTGTAGATCCCCCAGCCGAGCTAAACCTGCCTTAGATAGCTCCTTTGTCCCACCCCCCATACACGCGGAGAGCGACTCAATCGGTGCCTCCAGTGATGCTATCTCCTTCATCATTACCCAACGCTTAGGTTTACCTCCACTGTACTCCTATCCTTCCATATCATTTTCTGTACATAATGCCCTGAATCTATTCTACAACGCCCGGAAACCTGCCCCTTTTTTTCTCTGTACCCAACGCACTAGAATACCAGTTCTTAAAGCCTTTAGCCGTATCCTTATTCTACTCCTCCTCTGTTCCTCTGGTGATGTAGAGGTTAACCCAGGCCCTGTAGCCCCCAGTATCACTCCTACTCCCCAGGCGTTATCATTTGTTGACTTCTGTAATCGTAAAAGCCTTGGTTTCTTGCACGTTAATATCCGAAGCCTCCTCCCTAAGTTTGAGTTATTCACTGCGTTAGCACACTCAGCCAACCCTGATGTTCTAGCAGTGTCTGAATCCTGGCTTAGGAAGGCTACCAAAAATTCAGAAATGTCCACCCCCAACTACAACATTTTCCGTCTCGATAAAACTGCCAAAGGGGGTGGGGTTGCAATCTACTGTAGAGATAGCCTGCAGAGCTCTATCGTACTATCCAGGTCTGTGCCCAAACAGTTTGAGCTTCTGCTTCTAAAAATTCACCTTTCCTGAAATAAGTCTCTCACTGTTGCCACTTGCTACAGACCCCCCTCAGCCCCGAGCTGTGCCCTGGACACCATATGTGAACTGATTGCCCCCCATCTATCCTCAAAGTTCGTACTGCTTGGTGACCTAAACTGGGATATGCTTAACACCCCGGCCAACCTACAATCTAAACTAGATGCCCTCAATCTCACACAAATTATCAACGAACATACCAGGTACAACCCTAAATCTGTAAACATGGGCACCCTCATAGATATCATCCTGACAAATTGACCCTCTAAATACACCTCCGCTGTGTTCAACCAGGATCTCAGCGATCACTGCTTTATTGCCTGCGTCCGTAATGGGTCCGCGATCAAACGACCACCCCTCATCACTGTCAAATGCTCCCTAAAACACTTTAGCGAGCAGGCCTTTCTAATTGACCTGGCCCGGGTATCCTGGATGGATATTGACCTCATTCCGTCAGTAGAGGATGCCTGGTTGTTCTTTAAAAGTGCTTTCCTCTCAATCTTAAATAAGCACGCCCCATTCAAAAAATTCAGAACTAAGAACAGATATAGCCCCTGGTTTTCCTCAGACTTGACTGCCCTTGACCAGCACAAAAACATCCTGTGGCGTACTGCATTAGCATCGAACAGCCCCCGCGATATGCAACTTTTTAGGGAAGTCAGGAACCAATATACACAATCAGTTAGGAAAGCAAAGGCTAGCTTTTTGAAACAGAAATGTGCATCCTGTAGCACTAACTCCAAAAAGTTTTGGGACACTGTAAAGTCCATGGAAAATAAGAGCACCTCCTCCCAACTGCCCACTGCACTGAGGCTAGGTAACACTGTCACCACCGATAAATCTACAATAATCGAAAATTTCAACAATCATTTTGCTATGGCTGGCCATGCTTTCCACCTGGCTACCACTACCCCGGCCACCAGCTCTGCACCCTCCGCTGCAACTTGCCCATGCCCCCCCCGCTTCTCCTTCACACAAATTCAGACAGCTGATGTTCTGAAAGAGCAGAAAAATCTGGACCCCTACAAATCAGCTGGGCTAGACAATCTGAACCCTTTCTTTCTCAAATTAGCCGCCGAAATTGTCACAACCCCTATTACTAGCCTGTTCAACCTCTCTTTCGTAACATCTGAGATCCCCAGAGATTGGAAAGCTGCCGCGGTCATCCCCCTCTTCAAAGGGGTTGACACTCTAGATCCAAACTGTTATATACCTATATCCATCCTGCCCTGCCTTTCAAAAGTATTTGAAAGCCAAGTTAACAAACAGATCACTGACGATTTCGAATCCCACCGTACCTTCTCCGCTATGCAATCCGGTTTCCGAGCTGGTCATGGGTGCACCTCAGCCACGCTCAAGGTCCTAAACGATATTATAAACGCAATCGATAAAAGACAGTACTGCGCAGCCGTCTTCATCGACCTGGCCAAGGCTTTCGACTCTGTCAACCACCGCATTCTTATTGGCAGACTAAATAGCCTTGGTTTCTCTAATGACTGCCTCGCCTGGTTCACCAACTACTTCTCAGATAGAGTTCAATGTGTCAAATCAGAGGGCCTGTTGTCTGGACCTCTGGCCGTCTCTATGGGCGTGCCACAGGGTTCAATTCTCGGGCCGACTCTATTCTCTGTGCATATCAAAGATGTCGCTCTTGCTGCTGGTGACGCTCGGATCCACCTCTAAGCGGACGACACCATTTTGTATACATCTGGCCCTTCATTGGACACTGTGTTAACAAACCTCCAAACGAGCTTCAACGCCATACAACACTCCTTCCGTAGCCTCCAACTGCTCTTAAACACTATTAAAACTAAATGCATGCTCTTCAACCGAACGCTGCTTGCACCCGCCCACCCGACTAGAATCACTACTCTCGGCGGGTCTGACCTAGAGTATGTGGACAACTACAAATACCTAGGTGTCTGGTTTGACTGTAAACTCTCCTTCCAGACTCACATTAAGCATCTCCAGCTCTAGAATCGGCTTCCTATTTCGCAACAAAGCCTCCTTCACTCATGCTGCCAAACACGCCCTCGTAAAACTGACTATCCTACCGATCCTTGACTTCGGCGATGTCATTTACAAAATAGCCTCCAACACCCTACTCAGCAAATTGGATGTAGTCTATCACAGTGCCATCCGTTTTGTCACCAAAGCCCCATATACTACCCACCATTGTGACCTGTACGCTCTTGTTGGCTGGCCCTCACTACATATTCTTCGCCAAACCACTGGCTCCAGGTCATCTATAAATCACTGCTAGGAAAATCCCTGTCTTATCTTAGCTCACTGGTCACCATAGCAACACCCACCCGTAGTCTGCGCTCCAGCAGGTATATCTCACTGGACATCCCCAAAGCCAACACCTCCTTTGGCCGCCATTCCTTCCAGTTCTCTGCTGCCAGTGACTGGAACAAACTGCAAAAATCTCTGAAACTGGAGACTCTTATCTCCCTCACTAACTTTAAGCGCCAGTTGTCAGAGCACCTTACCGATCACTGCACCTGTACACAGCCTTTCTGAAATTAGCCCATCATTCTACCTCATCCCCATATTGTTATTTATTTTGCTAATTTGCACCTCATTATCTCCATTTGCACATCATCTTTTGCACATCTATCATTCCAGTGTTATACGAAATTGTAACTATTTTGCACTATGGCCTACTTACTGCCTTACCTCCATAATTTACTACATTCGCACGCACTGTATATATATTTTCTGTTGTATTTTTAACTTTATGTTTTGTTTACCCCATATGTAACTCTGTGTTTTTGTTTTTATCGCACTGCTTTGCTTTATCTTGGCCAGGTCGCAGTTGTAAATGAGAACTTGTTCTCAACTGGCTTACCTGGTTAAATAAAGGTGAAATAAAAATAAAATAAAAGGTGAATCTCCGTCCCAGTCTCAAATCTCTGGAAGACTGAAACAAGTTTCCCTCAAGAATTTCCCTGTATTTAGCACCATCCATCATTCCTTCAATTCTGACCAGTTTCCCAGTCCCTGCCGATGAAAAACATCCCCACAGCATGATGCTGCCACCACCATGCTTCACTGTGGGGATGGTGTTCTCGGGGTGATGAGAGGTGTTGGGTTTGCGCCAGACATAGCGTTTTCCTTGATGGCCAAAAAGCTCAATTTTAGTTCCATCTGACCAGAGTACCTTCTTCCATATGTTTGGGGAGTCCCCCACATGCCTTTTGGCGAACACCAAATGTGTTTGCTTATTTTTTTCTTTAAGCAATGGCTTTTTTCTGTCCGCTCTTCCATAAAGCCCAGCTCTGTGGAGTGTACGGCTTAAAGTGGTCCTATGGACAGATACTCCAATCTCCGCTGTGGAGCTTTGCAGGGTTATATTTGGTCTCTTTGTTGCCTCTCTGATTAATGCCCTCCTTGCCTGGTCCGTGAGTTTTGGTGGGCGGCCCTCTCCTGGCAGGTTTGTTTTGGTGCCATATTCTTTCCATTTTTTAATAATGGATTTAATGGTGCTCCGTGGGATGTTCAAAGTTTCTGATATTTTTTTATAACCCAACCCTGATCTGTACTTCTCCACAACTTTGTCCCTGACCTGTTTGGAGAGCTCCTTGGTCTTCATGGTGCCACTTGCTTGGTGGTGCCCCTTGCTTAGTGGTGTTGTAGACTCTGGGGCCTTTCAGAACAGGTCTACAGTGCTATGAAAAAGTATTTGCCCCCTTTCTAATTTTCCTTACTTTTGCATATTTGGGATACTGAATGTTATCAGATCTTCAACCAAAACCTAATATTAAATAAAGGGAACATAAGTGAACAAATAACACAACAATTACATATTTATTTCATAAACAAAGTTATGTAATACCCAATTCCCCTGTGTGAAAAAGTAATTGCCCCCTTACACTCAATAACTGGTTGTGCCACCTTTAGCTGCAATGACTCCAACCAAATGCTTCCTGTAGTTGTTGATCAGTCTCTCATGTCGCTGTGGAGGAATTTTGGCCCACTCTTCCATGCAGAACTGCTTTAACTCAGTGACGTGTGGGTTTTCAAGCATGAACTACTCGTTTCAAGTCCTGCCACAACATCTCAATTGGGATTAGGTCTGGACTTTGACTAGGCCATTCCAAAACTTCCAATTTGTTGCTTTTTAGCAATTTTCATGTAGACTTGATTGTGTGTTTTGGATCATTGTCTTGCTGCATGACCCAGCTGCGCTTCAGCTTCAGCTCACAGACGGATGGTCTGACATTCTCCTATAGAATTCTCTAATACAGAGCAGAATTCATGGTTCCTTCTATTAAGGCAAGTCGTCCAGGTCCTGAGGCGCAAAGCATCCCCAAACCATCACACCACCACCACCATGCTTGACCTTTGGTATGATGTTCTTACTGTGGAATGCAGTGTTTGGTTTTCACCAGGCATAATGGGACCCATCTCATCCAAAAAGTTGACTCAAGTTTGCCAAAAAGCACCTGGATGATCATCAAGACTCTTGGAAGAACGTTCTATGGATGGATAATTCAAAAGCATAACTTTTTGGACGACATGGTTCCAGTAACGCCTGGCGAAAACCAAACTCTGCATTCCACTGGCCCAACGCTTTAACCGCTAGGCTACCTGCCGCCCCGCTGGGCTACCTGCCGCGCCGCTAGGCTACCTGGCGCCCCGCTAGGCTACCTGCCGCCCCGCTAGGCTACCTGCCGCCCCGCTAAGCTACCTGGCACCCTATTTATGTAGAGATCATGTTCTATCTCCCTCTACAATCACTCCTCTCCTCTCTCCTGTCTCTACCTGTTTGTTCTGGCTCACGTTAACATAGATATATGTTCAAATAGAATAGGTAATTATAGAGAAAAAGTAGATCTATGCACATTTATTGGCAAATCCCCCCATATTAAGGCTCTAACTACACTGAACAAAAATATAAATGTAACATGTGAAGTGTTGGTCCCATGTTTCATGAGCTGAAATAAAAGAGCCCAACATTTTTCCATACACACAAAAAGCTTATTTCTCTAAAATGTTGTGCACAAATTTGTTTACATCCCTGTTAGTTAGCATTTTAAGAAGCTGATTAAACAGCATGATCATTACACAGGTGCACCTTGTGCTGGGGACAATAAAAAGCCACTCTAGAATGTTCCGTTTTGTCAAACAATACAATGCCACAGACGTCTCAAGTTTTGAGGGAGTGTGCAATTGGCATGCTGACTGTAGCTGTTGCAAGATAATTGAATTTTCATTTCTCTACCATAAGCCGCCTCCAACGTTGTTTTAGAGAATTTGGCAGTACGTCCAACCGGCCTCACAACCTCAGACCATCTGTATGGCGTTGTGTGGGTGAGCGGTTTGCTGATGTCAAATTTGTGAACAGAGTGCCCCATGGTGGCGGTGGGGTTATGGTATGGGCAGGCATAAGCTATGGACGATGAACACAATTGCATTTTATTGATGGCAATTTGAATGCACAGATATACTGTGATGAGATCCTGAGGCCCATTGTCGTGCCATTCATCCTTCGCCATCACCTCATGTTTCAGCATGATAATGCACGGCCCAGTGTCGCAAGGATCTGTACACAATTCCTGGAAGCTGAAAATGTCCCAGTTCTTCCATGGCCTGCATAATCACCAGAATTGTCACCCATTGAGCATGTTTGGGATGCTCTGGATCGATATGTTCGACAGCGTGTTCCAGTTCCCACCAATATCCAGCAACTCCACACAGCCATTGAAGAGGAGTGGGACAACATTCCACAGGCCACAATCAACAGCCTGATCAACTCTATGCGAACGAGATGTGTCGCGCTGCATGAGGCAAATGGTGTTCACACCAGATACTGACTGGTTTTCTGATCCACGCCCCTACCTTTTTTAAAAGTATCTGTGACCAACAGATGCACATCTGTATTCTCATGTGAAATCCATAGCTTAGGGCCTAATGAATTTATTTTAACTGACTGATTTCCTTACGAACTGTAACTCAGTAAAATCTTTTAATTTGTTGCATGTTGCGTTTACCTTTTTGCTAAGAATAAAAATGTGCATCTACCATGCAGCATTTAATCCAATAACTCAGCGTCTTGGATCTGTAAATCTGTCATAACCTGAGTAACTTCTGAAATATGTAGGAGAGTATCAGTTTAAATATCTTGCTGATTTAAACTGTATGAGGGAAAATATATATTTCCAAATAGCCTGGTAGTTTTGGGGTACATTTTCTTTTACTGTGTGGAGACTGGCGGAGGAGAGTTTGAAATCCAATTCCTTTTAACACGTTTTCTTGTCCACCTAAATAGTCTGTGAATAATTGTCTGAGTTTGAGTGCAATTTTTAACGTTTACACAGTGTTTGAGGTTAGCTGAAAATGTCTATCTATCTCTCTCTCCGTCTATCTTCTCTCTCTCTCCCTCCTGAGTGTTTGGTGAAATTAATATGGCGTTCCTCACGGGAATATACCGCCGACTCCCGTTATTGTGGTTATCAATCATCCTCTAACGGATCGCCATGGTAACACTTCGGCAGGTCACCCCATAGTGATGCGGTTACAAGACGGTGAGGGAAAAATGACAGGGAAAAGTTTATTTTATGTCTCCCTCTGACCTTTAAGGATATTAGCGTCTGACGTGATGAATCAGGGGGCCTGAGCGAAGAAGAGAAGGAGAGAGGGCAGAGAGAGAGAGATGAGAGAGGGATGAGAGAGGGAGGGGAAAAAGGGAGAGAGAGGTGGGTTGGGGGTTTATTTTTATCATTAGGGACCTGTGGTTGGAGGAGATAGGAGAGGCTTCTCTCTCTTCTTTTCTCCCTAATCCCCCTCTTTTCAAAAAGCGGAACATGTGATATTAGTGTTTAAAATGAAACTCGTCCCTCTCCTCCTCTCCGGTCGTTCCCTCTATCCTGCTGCTGTGTGGAGGACTAGAGTTAGCCCAGGCTGTTCTCCTAACACACACACACATGCACGCTTCTCACACGCTTCACACACACGCTTCACAAACACAATCACACACAAGCACACACTCTTCACACACTCCTGACACACCCTCAATTAAAAGCTGACCTTCAACCCCCCCAGAGCTGGCGGAGTGTGTCACTCCGCAAAAGACACTGTGTCTGTTCCATAGTTTGTGTGTGTGTGTGTGTGTGTGTGTGTGTGTGTGTACATGTGTGTGCTCATAGTGTGTAGAAGAATGCCATTCTACATGGGTAGAAGAATGTAATGCTTTTCTTTAAAACTAGAGGGGCAGAGTGAGTCATTTTGACTCAATATGAATTATAAATTGAAATATCTCTGCCATTTGTAAAGTCATGCCCCTTTCTGTCCTTGACCTTTCCCAAATAAGTATATTTAACACACGTATGTTGTTAGAATGTCGATGTCACTAACAGAATTTGTGTTATAAGCAGTTTTAAGAGGACAAGTCATTTTTTAAGACGTTTCGATTTCTATGATTCTGAGGTTTCCAAAACACTTACTATTGCCAAATAACTCTCAAAATGGAAGAGATGAGCTCTATTTCAAAATATCACTTTTTCCAAGAATAACCACTGTTCCATGCACAGCAACAACAGATAGCCTACAGTAACAAACTAATTAAAATGCTATTGTGATCTTTGGAATAATATTTTTTGTGTATTCTAATGTTACTAAAAATAAAAAATTTCAGATTTCCTATATATAAAATTGACTTATTAGACTGTTAGAATGTTGAAGTCAAAATGACTTGTTTTGGCTTGAAGGGGGTTCCCTCAAGGCTTTTCTTAACAAAATCACTCTATACCACAGCCCCAAACCTTGTTTTAACAGAAGATACCGTGGCAGCCAACAGAGACTGACAAAGCTCAGTTCAGTGAAAAGGTGATGTGCGCAAAACAAGAGCCGTAGTAGTGTTGATAGTGAACTGTAAGGTTTCACTGATAGTGAATAGAATAGCAGGCAGATCGCTAAAGAGTGACTTCGAAATTGGACGTCTATCCATGTCCTGAGGACGTTGGGAAATGCCTTCAGAACCATCCACTAGGGGCAACAGTGAGCGCTATTACCATCAAGTAGACTTGGGTTTTGCTAAGGCGTTGTGGACGGGGTGGTGGATCAAAAATAATCGTATGTAAGGAGTCATGAAAGAGGAAGACATCACAAAACAGTTTATTATCTCAAAACTATACATTCTGCAGATATAACCTTATAGTCTCAAGTCCTTGATTATTCATATCATAGGTTCTGACCCTCTTTTTCATGTACTTTTTTTCCACCACTTTCTCAGAAGAATGTAAGTTCTTTATGGTAAAAACAAATAAATACAGGTGCCTTATGAGAGGCGTTGCTGTTTTTGTCTTGTTCTGTATCAATTCAAAAACCTCCAAGGAAGGGGTATTTCAATAACATTACAAACTTATCACATTTTATTGATTAATAGCAAGTAGTTTGCTGACTTTGGGTGTCAGAGACCAGAAAAATATATTAGTTTACTCATCCAGAGCTAAGCTTTAGCAATGTTGTTAGTTATCCATAGGATGTAGTGTATTTGTCATTTTAGGGAACTATCGCTTTAACAAATGTGTGATGAACATTAACTAACCCTTTGACGCGTACAATCACATATTTGTGATCATTGTTGAGTGGTCCTTGCAGCGTACCATGGCAAATATGTGATTGGAACAGTAGCAACAGAACGTACGATGCAACAAACGCATCTAAACAGCATTGTTGTCTGAAAAGGATCTAAACAATGTTTTGTACTGATGGGGTCTTCACAACTTTATTCCTCAATTTCACCTTTTATTGTAAAATATAAATGCGGACTTCATCATCCAAACATAACATGGAACACATCCTCAGCCAAACTAATTCCATAAACCAGTCTAAATAACAGGTTGTGCTGACAAAAAAAAAAAAACATTAGTTAGCGACCTAAAAGCTAGACTTGTTTACAATGTACCACATCTCTGGTGAGCACAAGGGAGAAATGTAATATTGTTTAGGAAAGAGATGCGTGTCGGCTAAGCTAACAGCATCTAAATTCTTTATGATGGCAGCCATGTTTGTTTATGTTTGACAAGTGAAAACTCCCTAATACCAGAATGCCATTCACTATAAGATGCAAATAAACAAAGTCAAATATGGCTCTGCCCATTGCCTGAAAAAATATGACCTTAGTTTGGCCACTTTTCAGCATATTACAACTCTTCGATGTACTTGTTACAGTGTATACAAGAACCAGAGCATATTACTTTACCGTTTTTGACAAATCACAAAGCAAATAACATGTTATCACCTCACAGATCATCACACCAAATACAAGCCTACTGCCTAGCCTAACCGTAGTGCGAAAGCTAAACGGATGAAACCATTTTAGGGGGGTTTGTGGGGAGGGTTCATTTCATTTGTGGGGGGTTTTCAAGTCCATGGGGGTAGAAATGGGGAAAGGTATCGTGGGGGGATATGATGCAGGAAATATTACTATGATGGGGGATTTAACAATAAATGGAGGGCAAACACAGGAGAAGTTTATACGCTAAATAAAAATAAAACCCCTGGAAAGGGGGGTCTGAGCTGGCAACCATGCAGTACCAAAGTTACAATCTGATGCCACGTTCAAAACAACTGGGAACTCGGAAATCTACGACTTCCAACTTCAGTGCGTTCAAGACAACTAGGAAAAATATTTTTTAACGGTCATCCAACTCGGAATTCCAACTCAGGAAGATCACTGACGTCATGATTTGACCTGAGTTCCCAGTTGTCTTACAGCACCATAAGTCAGTCCAGTGAACTATCCCTTCACTTAGTATTTTATAACATCTTTGGTCTGACAGACGCTTACGTGACAACCAGAATGCATTGTTTGATGTCAACAAAGTATTTTAAACACATATGTGTCCATTACAATCTATGCAAGAATCGGAATGTGTGATTTGTCACCAGTACTTGAAAACAAGTGAATAAAACAGTAAATACATAATGCTCAATACATTTATACAGTTGAAGTCGGAAGTTCACATACACTTAAGTTGGAGTCATTAAAACTACAAATTCGGTTAGGACATCTACTTTGTGCATGACACTCCCAGAACAACGGCAAAGGACCTTGTGAAGATGCTGGAGGAAACAGGTACAAAAGTATCTATATCCACAGTAAAACGAGTCCTATATCGACATAACCTGAAAGGCCGCTCAGCAAGGAAGAAGCCACTGCTCCAAAACCGCCATAAAAAAGCCAGACTACGGTTTGCAACTGCACATGGGGACAAAGATCGTACTTTTTGGAGAAATGTCCTCTGGTCTGATGAAACAAAAATAGAACTGTTTGGCCATAATGACGATCGTTATGTTTAGAGGAAAAAGGGGGATGCTTGCAAGCCGAAGAACACCATCCCAACCGTGAAGCACAGGGGTGGCAGCATCATGCTGTGGGAATGCATTGCTGCAGGAGGGACTGGTGCACTTCACATAATAGATGGCATCATGAAGAAGGAAAATTATGTGGATGTATTGAAGCAACATCTCAAGACATCAGTCAGGAAGTTAAAGCTTGGTCGCAAATGCGTCTTCCAAATGGACAATGACCCCAAGGTCAAAAATAAAACAACAGAGTCCATGACTGGAATTGATCACACAACCTTCTGTCATGGGATTACGCCATCCACCCCCGTCCACAACCCAAGCCAACATGATGGTAAAAGCGCTCACTGTTGCCACTAGTGGCCGGTTTTGAAGACATTTCCCGAAGCCCTCAGGACTCTGGATAGACGTCCAATTTCGACGTCAATCTTGAATGACCTGGCTGGTGTGTCTGTATGTGTGCGTGCGTACGTCACGTGCGTGCGTGTGTGTGTGTGTTAGGCACTGCAGGGTGGGGTTCAGTGCAGTGCACAGCCATCGCTGCTGAATGGTTAGAGTCATTACATACCATTCACAGTGCTCTGAGCAGAATGGAAGTGTCACTGGGAAATTCTATTTGTATTTACTGGTTCAGGTTTCTCTCTGCTTCTCCCTCACACTAATCTACTGCTGTGTGTCTGTGGGTGCGTGCGTGTGTGCGTTTCTGCGTATGTGCGTGCGTGTGTACGTGCGTGTGTGTATTTGTTGTGTGTGTGTGTGTGTGTGTGTGTGTGTGTACTGTGTATTCATGCATTTAAAGTCTCCCAATACATTAAGGAATTGGACCATCCTTGAGGGAGAACCCGACCATTGATAAATTGATCAGTCCTGGGTTCCGGAATAGCAGCAACATTCTAAATCCCCTCATTTACATACCGCCCAGTCTCTGGCCCAGATTGGCCATCGATTAGCATATACCCCAGCACCCCCTGGAGCAGGCCCATTGATCCGCGTGGTGGGAGGCTGTAGCCTTGATGACCACATAGAACACAGGTGCAGGCCAACACATCTAATTAACAGGAGGTATTGTCTTCACGGCGTGTGGTTTGTTGATTTAACTGATTTGAACTCTTTGTCTGAAGGTTGGGTTTACTATGTTTAGTTCTCCTTTGGTGTTTTGTAAGCGTTGTTCTAAGGTTGGGTTAGATGTACTAAATTAAGCATTATCCATTCAAGGTTCATTCAACTATGATTTTCAATCTCTCTCTCCCTCTCTCTCTCTCTCTCTCTCTCTCTCTCTCTCTCTCTCTCTCTCTCTCTCTCTCTCTCTCTCTCTCTCTCTCTCTCTCTCACTCTCTCTCTCTCTCTCTCTCTCTCTCTCTCTCTCTCTCTCTCTCTCTCTCTCTCTCTCTCTCTCTCTCTCTCTCTCTCTCTCTCTCTCTCTCTCTCTCTCTCTCTCTCTCTCTCTCTCTCTCTCTCTCTCTCTCTCTCTCTCTCTCTCAATTCAATTCAATTTCAATTCAAAGGGCTTTATTGGCATGGGAAACATATGTTTACATTGCCAAAGCAAGTGAAATAGATAATAAACAAAAGTGAAATAAATAATCAAAAATGAACAGCAAACATTACACTCACAAGTTTCAAAGGAATAGACACATTTAAAATGTCATATTATAACTTTGTACAGTGTTATAATGATGTGCAAATAGTTAAAGTACAAAAGGGAAAATAAATTAACATAAATAGGGGTTGTATATACAATGGTGTTTGTTCTTCACTGGTTGCCCTTTTCTTGTGGCAACAGGTCACAAATCAGTGTGCACAATCGCCTGTTTTCTCTTGAGAGCCAGGTCTGCCTACGGCGGCCTTTCTCAATAGCAAGGCTATGCTCACTGAGTCTGTACATAGTCAAAGATTTCCTTAATTTTGTATCAGTCACAGTGGTCAGGTATTCTGCCACTGTGTACTCTCTGTTTAGGGCCAAACAGCATTACAGTTTGCTCTGTTTTTTGGTAAATTCTTTCCAATATGTCAAGTAATTCTCTTTTTGTTTTCTCATGATTTGGTTGGATCTAATTGTGTTGCTGTCCTGGGGCTCTGTGGAGTATGTTTGTGTTTGTGAACAAAGCCGCAGGACAAGCTTGCTTAGGGGACTCTTCAGGTTAATCTCTCTGTAGATGATGGCTTTGTTATGGAAGGTAGGGAATCGCTTCCTTTTAGGTGGTTGTAGAATTTAACGGCTCTTTTCTGGATTTTGATCATTAGTGGGTATCGGCCTAATTCGGATCAATTTGGTGTTTGTCCCTTTTTGTGAATTCTTGGTTGGTGAGCGGACCCCAGATCTCTCTCTCTCTCTCTCTCTCTCTCTCTCTCTCTCTCTCTCTCTCTCTCTCTCTCTCTCTCTCTCTCTCTCTCTCTCTCTCTCTCTCTCTCTCTCTCTCTCTCTCTCTCTCTCTCTCTCTCTCTCTCTCTCTCAATTCAATTCAATTTAAGGGCTTTATTGGCATGGGAAACGTGTGTTAACATTGCCAAAGCAAGTGAAGTAGATAGTAAACAAAAGTGAACTCTCTCTCTCTCTCTCTCTCTCTCTCTCTCTCTCTCTCTCTCTCTCTCTCCGGACACTGACAGACAAGGCTTGTATCTGTTTTGCTCTGCTTACACACTTCACCTGTACTAAGCATCTCAGAGGAATGCTGATCTAGGATAAGTTTTGCCTTTTACATAAAAAATAATACGATTATATAGATAAGGGGGACCTAATCCTAGATCAGCAGTCCAACTCTGAGAAACATTATGGCCCCTGATCTCTGTTCTGTGGCTAAGGCCAGAGACACCTGCACACCTCACCTGACCGGCAAAACCTATTCATAGTCACCACCGTCATACACACAGTCAGGTTAACGTTTTCTCCTCACTCTTATTTAATGAAATTGGCTGTTGTTCGATTCCTAAGTTTCAGTTCATCTTCTTACTAGTATTCAATGAAATTGGCCCAAGTTAGACTCATTTAGAGTAACCACTTACAGCAGAGCATCGCCTAGCAGTCGATGGTGAGGTTTA